>NC_089493.1:299501738-299646738 GCF_036850765.1 Saccopteryx bilineata | reverse complement strand
GACCGTGGTGGCTAAAAAAATAGTTTCTCTGCTGTCTTCTGCATTCTTCTATTTGGGCTCATAATCAAACAGGAAAAAAAAAATCTAATTTTCATAGGGGGCACGCGGGGAATTCACTTCAGCACGGAATGTTTTCAAGCCAGAGAGAGGCAAGGTTGGGTCCATGAAATATTGTCGAGAAAGAAGAAAAGGGAATGTTCGGGGTCCTGGAGGTTTTTTTTTTTTTTAATGTTTTATTTTATTGAGTTTAGCAAGAGAGGGAAGAGGAGACAGAGAGAGAGAGAGAGAGAGAGAGGAGAGAGGAGAGACAGAGAGAGAGAGAGAAGTGGGGAGGAGCAGGAAGCATCAACTCCCATATGTGCCTTGACCAGGCGAGCCAGGGTTTCGAACCGGCGACCTCAGCATTTCCAGATCGATGCTCTATCCACTGCGCCACCGCAGGTCAGGCATAGATTTTAAAATTGAAAACGGGCAGTTTGTAGGTCACTGAACAAGAGCAGACACAGCACCTTCCCATCCACCCTGCGTGACTTGAATTCCGTGTACGTGAGTCAGTGACGATTCCTTTCCTGGGGCAGGAAGAACCAGGGTCAGGCACCCTCTCGACTCTTTTGCGTCTTAATAATCAGCTGAAATCCAGTCACCCTCGAAAGGTGGGACGTCTAGGTCTCCTTCCTGAGGTTATCGAGGCTCAGGGGTGTGTGTGTGCATCACAGGTGGGGTTAAAACTGGGACCCCGAGATGGGGCTCCATCCCGGGAGACACAGGGGGTCCCAACTGTCACCACAGGCGTCCTTGCAGGAGGGAGGTGGGCGGATGGGAGCCGGAGAAGGAGATGGGGTGATGGACATCCTGGGTCAGAAGGGGGAGCTTTGCAGGTGCAGGAAGGGGCCCCAAGGGAAGGGACACAGGTGTGTGTCCAGGAACTGGAACATAGCAGGAGACAAACTGTCCCCTGGAGCTAGGGGACCTAGGACTAGTTAGCTCTGGGCACCATCTCCTCCCTGTCCCCTGGAGCTGGGGGACCCAGGACTAGTTAGCTCTGGGCACCATCTCCTCCCTGTCCCCTACACCTAGGGGACCCAGGACTAGTTAGCTCTGGGCACCATCTCCTCCCTGTCCCCCGGAGCTGGGGGACCCAGGACTAGTTAGCTCTGGGCACCATCTCCTCCCTGTCCCCTGGAGCTGGGGGACCCAGGACTAGTTAGCTCTGGGCACCATCTCCTCCCTGTCCCCTACACCTAGGGGACCCAGGACTAGTTAGCTCTGGGCACCATCTCCTCCCTGTCCCCCGGAGCTGGGGGACCCAGGACTAGTTAGCTCTGGGCACCATCACCTCCCTGTCCCCCGGAGCTAGGGGACCCAGGACTAGTTAGCTCTGGGCACCATCACCTCCTTGTCCCCCGGAGCTAGGGGACCCAGGACTCATTAGTTCTGGGCACCATCTCCTCCCTGTCCCCCGGAGCTAGGGGACCCAGGACTAGTTAGCTCTGGGCACCATCACCTCCCTGTCCCCCGGAGCTAGGGGACCCACGACTCATTAGTTCTGGGCACCATCTCCTCCCTGTCCCCCGGAGCTGGGGGACCCAGGACTAGTTAGCTCTGGGCACCATCACCTCCCTGTCCCCCGGAGCTGGGGGACCCAGGACTAGTTAGCTCTGGGCACCATCTCCTCCCTGTCCCCCGGAGCTGGAGGACCCAGGACTAGTTAGCTCTGGGCACCATCACCTCCCTGTCCCCCGGAGCTAGGGGACCCAGGACTAGTTAGCTCTGGGCACCATCACCTCCTTGTCCCCCTGGAGCTAGGGGACCCAGGACTCATTAGTTCTGGGCACCATCTCCTCCCTATCCCCCGGAGCTAGGGGACCCAGGACTAGTTAGCTCTGGGCACCATCGCCTCTCTGCATGGACTCTTCTGCTCTTTTCTGGGGACTCTGTCACAGTAACATGTCCCAGAAGCGCGGCCAGTGTCCCCTCTGCTTAACTCCCCCGCACGCTCCGTGGTCTGCCCGCACCTCGGTGTATCTGGCCTGCCAGACTCTGCTTGGGATGTGACCGCATCTTTCTCAGCGGACCCCTCCGAGGCTGCAGAATGACATGACGAAAGAGAGAGAGAGAGAGAGAGAGAGAGACCCCCTCCATGTTTGCCCAGCAGAGGGCATTAGATGCCCGTCCATGTGGCCTCTGACCAGCCAGCAGAGACAGGCTCAAATGGCGTTCCTGGTTGCCGATGTTCTATTAGAATTAATATATATATTATATAATACATATTATATAATATATATACACACACTCAAGGCGTGTCACCGTTGCCAGTCTGCAAACCTGCCAGGTGATCACACCCCGAAGGTCTGAGGTCATGTACACACAGAGGAAGGAGCCGTTCCCCACTGGAGCATGACCCGTGTCCACTTGGAGGCTGACGGGAGGTCCAGAGCCAGGACCCGGGCTCAGCAGCACCCAGCAGGGCGCCCGGGAACGGGGGTCCTGGATCGCTCAGGGGTTACACCTGGGAACATCCACACAAACAGGTGACTCTGTTCAAACGTCATGTGGACGGCCGTCACCTTCTGGCACGGATGACGGTGAGCATGACGACGGACACCCCTGTGTCAGTGAGGGGACCCTATTCACTGGCCCTGTCCCTCCCAGCTCCCTGCGTCCTCTGGGCTCACGCGTGACGTTCCACCTGTCTCTTCCCTTCCAGTCTCCCCTCACCCCTCACCCCTCACCCCTCACCTGCGGCTCACCCGCCTGCCCTTCAGATCCGGGGGGAAATATCCCCAGACCACCTCCTGTAGAGAAATGTCCCAAACAAACAAAAAAGACAAAAAAAGCAAAAATGCACATCATTTTCCCAGCTTAGAAATCATAACTAAAAATGCCTCTTTTTCTAACAGTGTGCTGGAAACAGGTGTGAAGAGAGAAGGAAGATAAGGCAGAAGAAAGGAAGGGGAAAGGGAAGGGAAGAGAAGAGAAGGGAAGGGAAGGGAAGGAAAGGGAAGAAGGAAGGAAGGAAGGGAGGAAGGAGAGAGGGAGGGAGGGAGGAAGGGAGGGGGTCAGTTCTGGGGTCAGTCTTGCAGGGAGGGGGAGGAAGGAAAAAAGGAAGGAAGGAAGGAAGAGAAGAGGGAGGGACAGAGGGGGAAGGAAGGAAGGAAGGAAGGAGAAAGAAAGAGAAAGGAAGGAAGGAAGAAGGAAGGAAGGAGGAAGGAAGGAAGGGGAAAGAAAGAAAGAAAGAAAGAGAAAGAAGGAAAGAGAAGGAAGGACGGAAAGAAGGAAGGAAGGAAGGAAAGAAGGAAGGAAGGAAGGAAGGAGAAAGAAAGAAAGAAAGAAAGAAAGAAAGAAAGAAAAGCAAACAAACCCCCTCCCCATCGCCCGAGAATAATGGAGAGGGAAGTCATAAAAGCAAACTTATAAAACAGGAGACCTTTAATCAAAGCACCCTACGAAACTCGAGAAGAAAATGTTATTAACTCCCCCCCCTCCAAAAGAAACAGAAAAGAAAAGAAAAGCAAAATCATACCAGATGCTCCCCTTCTCCCTAAAGCCGGAGAACTTAGACAGCAAGCAGATCGGGTCCAGAAGAGAGAGAGAGAGAGAAAGAGAGAGGGAAATAGTAAAAATAAAAACAGTAAGGTGCTTGGGAAAGAGACGGGGGGTGGGGGTGGGGGGAGGTGTATTTATTTTTAGGAGCTGACATCCCGTGGACATCTGGACACCCAGGGCTGCCCCCTAACCCAGGACCGGACAGAGCCTGTTGCGGAACACGTGCGTCCAGGGGGCGCGCAGTCCTGAGCCGGCCCCCCCTGCCCACTCTGTTGTCCCCTCCCCACAACATTTTATCCATGTCTCCTCGAAAGCCACCAACAGTTTCTCCAAGGCCCCGAGTCCCTTCTCCTGTCTGCCTGTCTGTCTGTTCATCCGTCCTCCTCGGAACTGGGCGCGCCCCGTCTGCCCCGAGGCCGGAAGGCACAAACGCGCTGGCCCGTCGTCTCCTCCAGCCTCCCCGCGCGCGCGCCCCGTGCGCCCCGTGCGCCCCGTGCGCCCTGCGCGCACTGCAGGCCTCCTGCGCCCTGCGCGCTCCGCAGGCCTCCACCGCCGCCGCCGCGGCCGCCGCAGCGCTTAACGGCACCCTAATCTGTATTTAGGTTACTCAAAGACACAGCCCTGCCTGTCCTTGTCATTAGAGCTGCTGGAACTCGAGTCCTCGGGGACAGAGACTGGTGTCAGCACTTTGGCTGAACAACCCTATTTTTAGGGGCCTCTCACTCAGCTGTTAAAATTCGCTGCAGGCTGAAAAAGTCAACCTGGAAGAGAAAGATAACATTTTTCTTTTTCTTTTTCTTTTTTTTTGCTTCCTCTCTTCCCCCCCCCCCCCCCCCCGCCTCCCTTCCCCAAATCAAGGCAGCCTATAAAAATAAATGTGGTCATTTTTTTTTTCCAGAGACCATCAGAGTGAATTCCGGCGGAGGCGGCGTTTCAAACGGGAGGAGGAGGTGATCGCCGTCTGGGGAGGGGGGGGGCTGTAGGGGGTGCGGCTGGGTCTGGTTCCCACGGTGCCGCCATCTTGCAGAATGGATGGGGCTTCTGGGTCCGCTTCCCACGGGGCCGCCATCTTGCAGAATGGAGGGGGCTTCTGGGTCCGGTTCCCACGGCGCCGCCATCTTGCAGAATGGATGGGGCTTCTGGGTCTGCTTCCCATGGGGCCGCCATCTTGCAGAATGGATGGGGCTCCTGGGTCCGCTTCCCACGGGGCCGCCATCTTGCAGAATGGATGGGGCTTCTGGGTCCGCTTCCCACGGGGCCGCCATCTTGCAGAATGGATGGGGCTTCTGGGTCCGCTTCCCACGGGGCCGCCATCTTGCAGAATGGATGGGGCTTCTGAGTCCCGGGTCACTCAGCGGGAAGGACACAGGGCGACGTGGCATGTTAAGGGGACGGAGGTGGCCAGACCCTTGTCTGGCTGCCTCAGGGAAGGGACGGGATCACCAGTCAACGCGCCTCCATCGTCCACGGTGTGAGGGGGGGCCCCCTTTTTTCTAACTTCTCGGTTCCAAAGGCAGCACACCTCGACCTTGTTCGGATCAAGGCCTTGCGACATTCCCCTAAAGACAGTGCGCATATGTGTCTCCTCTTCAAAACACGCATTCTGTGTAAGAATTCTCTCCAGAACATCAGGGTGTCTGAGACGTTCCCGGGACTCTGAATGCCCCGCGTCTGGGGGAATCCCTCGCACAACCCTTCCTAGTCAGGAAACATCACAGAAAAAGCCACGTGGGGAGTGGGGGACAGCTGTGGGACCCCCCCACCCCACCCCTTGGGTTCATTTGGGTCACTTCTGAGTTCAAAGGGAAGTGGCGTCCAGTTGGTTGAGTTGCTGTCAATCAGCCCTGGCTGGGTGCATCCTCTCTGGGTTCCTGGTAGAGGTCAGTTTGGGGTCAGTCTTGCAGACGGGGCAGCCTCCATCCACTCTGGGGAGGGGACACGTTAGTAGGACAGGGTTACTCTGACCCCTTCTCGCCCCTGTGGCATTCTCACCTAGAGCACTTCACACCTAACGCAGGTGCCCCTGGCTGGGGCTCTCTGACACCAACCGTCACCTCCACATGTGTCCTCGGTCACCTTCCCCCGGTTCCTGCCTTGCTCGGCCTTGTTGCGTGCAATCCCGGAGTCCTCGTCTGCCGGACCCCTCAGAGGGCCTCGAGCGCACGTGGGTGCAGACACACACTGCAGGGTGTGTGGGCCGCTCTGTTGATGCACCTGGTTTTATTACGAGGATACATCTGTCCATGAGCTTCTCTTTGGAGTTCCAGACCCCAGGACACTCCTGGGGGCAAACTCGGTCACACCCCCAGCCGGGGGGGGGGGATGGAATGGAGAACACGGGGGAGAAACAGGGAAAAGCAGACCCCTGTGCAGTGGTGCATCCAGCATACGGCGACAGCACGCCTGCTGGTCTTGGGAAGCTGTAGACAGAAACAGCGAATCGGGGACGTATCCAACGATGAAATAAACGTGTGTGAATTCAAGAGCGGACTCAGATCCTCTATCACGCTATTCTCCTTTCTGGTTTTCCCTGTGCGCACGGCACAACCAGCTCGTTAGAGCCCAGGGGCCTCACGCCGTAACCCTGAGCGCCAGGGCGTGTTTCTGACACATGTGAGCTCACCAGGAGCCCAGTCCTCTGTACGGAAGTCCCTCCATTCCTGCTCACCTGGTCCGCCAAGTGGTGTGTGTGTGTGTGGGGGGGGGGGGGCGTGCGCCTCTCCCCAGAGCAAACCTGTGTCCTGGATTTGGAGAAGTAAGACGTCAGACCCAGGGCTGTCTAGCTGCACGTCCAGATTGGGGTTCAGAGAACAGGTTCCCCGGACTTCCTAGGCTTGCTCTGTGCTGGTCCGACTTTGGGTGCATGCCGGGTCACACATAGAAGCCTCGGTTCCTTCGGTGGTCCTGCCGTGTTAGCTGAACGTTCACCCGGTGGGCGTCTCTCTCGGGGGCGACCAGGGACTCGCACGGGATGTTAGAGCCGGCCTCGTGAGACTCCCGCCGCTCTGCCAGTTTCTGGGGACCACACCTCCGAGAGTTGACCCATATCGCTCCTTTGAAAGGGTGTTTGGACGCTGTCTGCTTCTTGGGGGCCGTCATAGTAACGACCACAACGGGGTGTCTGGGGACAACAGGCATCCGTCCTCTCTCTGTCCGTCCTGGAGAGCGGACGTCTGAGGTCCAGGGGTCCCAGGGCCACGCTCCGTCCAGAGGCTCCAGGGAGGGTCCCCCTTGTCTCTCCCAGCTCCTGGGGCTCCAGGCGTCCCCAAGCTGGTGGCCGCCTCCCTCCCGTCTCTACCTCCAACGTCCCCTGCCCCCTGTATATTTATCCACGGGGGAATCCCGATTAGGCTTTACCCAAAGTGCGAGAAAATGTCACCTGACCCCCGGAACTCGATGGTTCTGCCCCTAGGAGCTCCTGACCTTGCCGTATCTGTAGGATGCACAAGCATCATGCACCCAATGCTATATTCCCACTGAGTCCCGTCCCCCCGACGGACCCTCCTCTGCCCTCTCGTCGTCTGTGGTCACCTTCCCCGCTGCCGAGGAAGTCCCGCGTCCCGAATTGCAAAGCGAGACAGGCGCGCCCACGTTTTTACAGAAACAGCTCGGGATTGTCACTCCCTCCGGGGGCTCCCTCGGCCACCGTGCTCATGGGGATGAGGCATGGTACATAGCCCATCTTGGGGTACATAGCCCATCTTGGGGTGGCACTGCTGTCTGTGTGCAGCCCCCCAACTTTCCAGTGCTGCTTTTACTTTTAGAAGGCGGTCTGAACAAATGTGCTGGGATGACCGTGTCCTGACACTCCTGGCCTCGCTATAAAACGGAAACGGAAAAGCCAGCAGGGATCCGTGAGCCCGCGGGGCGGACGCAGAGCAGGGAGGACGGACGTCTCAGCCGCACGCGCAGCCTGTGTCCTCACAGTGTCTGGCTGCGTCACCCTGTGACCTGCATGGTCCCCGGACACAGTTCCGTGAAACATCTCCCTGGTGTGGAAAGACCCCTCCCTCATCACCCAAATCGTCCCACGATGGGACCCTTCTTTTTCCACCCCTCCTCCCCCACCCCCGCCTCTGTAATCGCATTTTTTAAAAGTGAGAGGTGGGGAGACAGAGAGATAAGACTCCTGCATGTGCCCCCGCTGGGCTCCACCTGGCAACCCCCATCTTTGGGCCGACGCTTGAACTAACTGAGCTATTTTTAGTGCCTGAGGCGGATGCTCAAACCAATCAAGACACTGGCTGCAGGAGGGGAAGAGAGAGAGAAGGGAGAGAGGGAAGGGAAGAGAAAGAGATGGTCATTTCTCCTGTGTGCCCTGACCTGGGATCGAACCCTGGATGTCCACACGCCGTGAGGGCGACGCTCTATCCACTGAGCCACCCGGCCAGGGCCCACAACTGCATTCCAATTCAGATTAGATTGCCAAACCTGCTGATCGACCCTCTGTGCCCATCCGGTGACTCAGCCCTGAAACCATGAGGGGGAGGGCGCAGCCGCAGAGAGAGAGAGAGCAGTACGGCCAGGAACCCCACATCGGAGCCTTGGGGGTAGGTAACAGGTGGAGCCCTCCTCGCCGCCCCTCACGCTCGCAGGAATCCCGCGTCTGAGTCACAGCGCCACCACCGTAGGGACACAACTAACCAGGGCACCTCTTCCAGGAAGGACGCCAGGATTGCGCCCCGCCCCCGCCCCCGGGGTGGGGGTCGGGAGCGCACGAATGGCCGTCCTTGTCGTTACCGCAGGACCGGACGCCCCACCTCTGTCTGTCTGTCCGTCTCCCCATCTCCCTGTCTCACCGCCTAGCGCGCGCAGGCGCACGGAGGCCCCCCGGATGGAACCATCCCGAACAGATGCACCACCACATGTGCCGTCTCTCCCCCGCGCGCAAGCTGTGTGAGCCTTTGTTTTCCGCGCTGGCGCGAGGGGAGCCTCAAGGAGATCTTTTTAAAATTTCATCACCATTCAAAGAGATAATTAATACGTACCCCCAGGCTTTGATTATGCCGTGGCCGCGGCCCGGGCGACGCGGAGGCAGAGATAATGAGGGCTCATCAGGCCGGCTGCATATGCACGGGGCGCACGCGGGCTCAGCCTCCGCCTCCGCCCCCGCCCCGCACGGCGGCGGCGGTGGGGTGCGGGGTGGGGGGGGGGCACGTAGCCAAGGTGCCACGTAGGTGGTTTCATCTCGTTTTAATTTGTAACACGAGACAATAGAGGGGATGGTTTGTTTGTAAGCAGCTGACGCACGTTGTCGACACGGGGCCCCCGTCAGCCGGGCCAGATGGTCCCTTTTAAACGCTTAATTGAAGTTTTTCCAATCGATTCTCTCTCTCTCTCTCTCTCTCTTTTTTTTTCTAACGGAGGAGAAAAGAGCAGGCGCTCACACGTTCCCGAGATTCCCAAACGCCCCTGTGTGACCATCTCACCCCCCCCCGAAGGCTCCCCTCCTGGGGCAGGTCAGCCGGCCAAGGGTCCCCCCCCAACCCTGGTGTCCCCGCGGCCCAGAGGCTCGTCCAGGAGCTCCGGGGACACCCTGGCCACCTGCCCGCCCGGACCAGCGACGACAGCCCTTCGTCGATGCTGTCATAGGCCTGTCCTCCGCCATGAGACGGGCTTACTTCCCACGGAAACGAAATCAAGACTCTTTATTTATCTGTATCTTTGTTTTCTAACCGGAGCCCCCCCCCACCCCCAGAACGCCCGGGGTCCTGACCTCGGGCTGGGTGCCCGTCACTCTCGTGGGGGGTGGGTGGAGAAGGCCACGCCCCTCAGCAGAAAGGCGTCCCTGGTCTGAGGGGGGAGGGGGCGTTCAGTGCCTGTGACCCCCTCCCTGTCCTCGGACGGCAGGTTGGGGACCGCTGAGATTCCCCGCCCTGTGTGCACGACCCGGCGTGGAGAGAGAGAGAGGGAAGGGAAGAGAACGAGATGGTCATTTGTCAAGTGTGCCCTGACCTGGGATGGAACCCTGGGTGTCTGCACACTGCCCCCGGGGGCCATGCTCTATCCACTGAGCCATCCGGCCAGGTCCCACAATTGCACTCCGATTCAGATTAGATCCGGAAGCCCCCAGGGTCCTCGACTCCCAGCTAGGGGACCCTGACCAGCTTCCACCCAACGCTCACAACCCCGGGCTTCCTCGTGCGTTAAGAACCAACTGGCACGGCCTACCTTGTAGGTTCTGAGTGCACGTCAAACGGGCAAACGTTTCCACACTCTCTGCCTCAGCACCCCAGCCCGTGGACTGCGCGAGCCAAGAATCAAGGGGTCCTAGAGCCCCCAAACCAACGAGCAACCCTTAGCCGTCGCCTCTGACACCCGTCCCTTAAGTCACGCTGGGTCAGCGCAGCTCAACACGCACCCCAAGTGGTCCAAGTTCAAGGTCCCCCCTCAGCAGAAAGACGCGGAAGAAAACACGCCTACATCATGCACGGTTCCTTTTCCTGGACACGTCCTGTGGCCGAAAGCAGCCCCCAGAAAGGCTTCCGGAAAGGCCGTCCAGCTGTAAACACTTGCCCCTTCTCACGGACGCACCGCTGTGCGGGCCACGGAGGGGTCCTGGGGAGCCTCAGAGGCCATGTGGGTCCCAGCCAAGCAATCTGACCCCCCAAGTCCACAGGGGGTTCGTAGCCACCTACGGATTCTAAGAGCGAGTGTGGTGGGCACTGGGGTGTCCCTCCCCGCAGTGGGCTGGCCTCAGGGGTCGCCTCCTGGACACACCACGTGCTCACAGCGTCTCCCCCGTGGATGTGGACGGCGGTTACCGGAGCAACAGTCCGACGCCTGGCCGCCTCTCCGTGCACGCAGCCGCCCAGAGGGCTGAGAGACGTGTCTCATCCTCACCGGGAATTCCCTTCCCACGTCCCCGAAAACCGGCAACGGCCAACTCTTCGTCATGAGCTGGTCGGCCGTCCGAGAGCGCCACCCCTGGCTTTGCGGGGACCCCTCGTCCGGTGTCTGCAAGCCAGGGTGACTAATATCTGTGTCCCTGTCCCTGGGCTGCGTGTCTGTCCACACCTGTGTCGTCTGTCCACCTGTTGTCCCTCTATAGATCTTCATATGCCCGGAGCTGGACCCTCCGTGTCAGAGTTATCCCTGTGTCTGTGTTATCTGCGTGTCAGGATCTGCCTCATGTCTATTTCATGTAGTGATCAAATCGATGTCATCCCGACAGGTACACACGTGTGTCATGTCCGTATCAATCTCTCTCTACCGGCCCTGGCCAGTTGGCTCAGTGGTAGAGCGGCGGCCTGGCGTGCGGAAATCCCGGGTTCGATTCCCGGCCAGGGCACACAGGAGAAGCGCCCATCTGCTTCTCCACCCCTCCCCCTCTCCTTCCTCTCTGTCTCTCTCTTCCCCTCCCGCAGCCAAGGCTCCATTGGAGCAAAAGATGGCCCGGGTGCTGGGGATGGCTCCGTGGCCTCTGCCCCAGGCGCTAGAGTGGCTCTGGATGCAACAGAGCGTCGCCCCGGAGGGGCAGAGCATCGCTCCCTGGTGGGCGTGCCGGGTGGATCCCGGTCGGGCGCATGCGGGAGTCTGACTGCCTCCCCATTTCCAGCTTCAGAAAAATGCAAAAAAAAAAAAAAAATATATATATATATATATATATATATCTCTACCTAGGTACTATGGACACCGATGTCTATGTGTCATATCTACACACCTAGAGCTGTACGTCTACATCATCTTCTTGTCTGTGTGGACACGTATGCACATGTGGAGAGCTGCCATGCGTGTCCGCCTACAGCTCCGTCTATGTGCGCAGCTGTGACCTGTCCGTGTGGAATTATACGGACGTCCAGACCCGTGTCGCCTACGTCCATCGATGTCTACATCTGTGTTCTAAGCTCTGTGTTACCCAGGGGCCCCCAAACTTTTTACACAGGGGGCCAGTTCACTGTCCCTCAGACCGTTGGAGGGCCAGACTATAAAAAAAACTATGAACAAATCCCTCTGCACACTGCACATATCTTATTTTAAAGTAAAAAAACAAAACGGGAACAAATACAATATTTAAAATAAAGAACATGTCAATTTAAATCAACAAACTGACCAGTATTTCAATGGGAACTATGCTCCTCTCGCTGACCACCAATGAAAGAGGTGCCCCTTCCGGAAGTGCAGCAGGGGCTGGATAAATGGCCTCAGGGGGCCGCACGTGGCCCGCGGGCCGTAGTTTGGGGACCCCTGGTGTTACCTATGTCTGGGTGATGTCGATATGTGTCTGTCCGTGTCTGTGTGTAATGCTGTGTCTGGATCTCTGGCTTTATCTCCGTCTCCATATTTACCTCTGGGTCTCTATCTCCACTCTATGTGCATCTGTAACCACATCTGTACATCTGTGTTCCAAGCTCTGTGTTACCTATGTCTGGGTGATGTCGATATGTGTCTGTCTGTGTCTGTGTGTAATGCTGTGTCTGGATCTCTGGCTTTATCTCCGTCTCCATATTTACCTCTGGGTCTCTATCTCCACTCTATGTGCATCTGTAACCACATCTGTACATCTGTGTTCCAAGCTCTGTGTTACCTATGTCTGAGTGATGTCGATATGTGTCTGTCTGTGTCTGTGTGTAATGCTGTGTCTGGATCTCTGGCTTTATCTCCGTCTCCATATTTACCTCTGGGTCTCTATCTCCACTCTATGTGCATCTGTAACCACATCTGCACATCACCGCGTCTCTGACATCCAGGCGTCTCTCTCCTGCGTCCCTCTCCGTCTCCGTCAATGTCTGTGCCTGTAGCTCGCATCTCCGTCCGTGTGTCGGTCTGTTTGTGTGCCCATCTGTAACTACATCCGCGTGTCACTGTGGTGAGGTCCGCGTCTCTGTCACCGGAATGCGTCTACATCTATTATCGACGTCTCTCTACTTTTACACCCGCGTCTGCCGCTGCCCTCGGTGAGAACATGACCTCTCTATCCTCCGGGTGTGTGTCTGTGTCTATTTCTGCACCAACACCTCTATCTGAGTATTTATATCTATCGCTGAGGGCTCCATCTCTCTCTCTCTCTCTCTCTCTCTCTCTCTCTCTCTCTCTCTCTGCATCTATAAATCCGTCTGTGGATGACTATACTCACACCCATGCCGGCACCATGTACGGCCGGCCGTATGCATACCTACCTCCAGTCCCTGCGGACCTGAGCCTAACCCTGTGTGCCAGCAGGCGCGCACTGACTGGTGTTGCGGGTACAACGGTGTGATGGGGACCACTCAGTGAGCAGACGTATATATATACAAAGTCCCCTGAGCAGACGTTAGATCAGGGGTCAGGAACCTATGGCTCACGAGCCAGATGTAGCTCTTTTTTTTTTTTTTTTTTTTTTGTATTTTTCTGAAGCTGGAAACGGGGAGAGACAGTCAGACAGACTCCCGCATGCACCCGACCGGGATCCACCCGGCACACCCACCGGGGGGCGACGCTCTGCCCACCAGGGGGTGATGCTCTGCCCCTCCGGGCCGTCGCTCTGCCACGACCAGAGCCACTCTAGCGCCTGGGGCAGAGGCCAAGGAGCCATCCCCAGTGCCCGGGCCATCTTTGCTCCAATGGAGCCTGGGCTGCGGGAGGGGAAGAGAGAGACAGAGAGGAAGGAGAGGGGGTGGAGAAGCAAATGGGCGCTTCTCCTATGTGCCCTGGCTGGGAATCGAACCTGGGTCCCCCGCACGCCAGGCCAACGCTCTACCGCTGAGCCAACCGGCCAGGGCCCAGATGTAGCTCTTTTGATGGCTGCACACAAATTAGTCTGGCTCGCAGGCAAATCTTTAATAAAATAAAATTATAATGTTAAAAATATGGAACATTCTCATGTATTACAATCCGTTCATCTCCTACCGCTCATGTTCATGGTTGTGGGTGGCTGGAGCCAATCACAGCTGTCCTCTGGGACAACACCAGATTTTTATTGGATAATGCGTCATGTACACGGGTCGTTGTATGGCTCTCATGGGATTACATTTTAAAATATGGGACATTCATGGCTCTCTCAGCCAAAAAGTTTTCCGACCTCTGCATTACATGATAGATAGATGATAGATAGACAGACAGATGAATAGATAGATAGATAGATAGATGAATAGATATATAGGTATACATATGGATAGATAATCGATAGATAGATAGGTAATAGAAGGATGGATGGATAGATGATAGATAGATAGATAGATAGATAGATAGATAGATAGATAATGGATGGATGAGAGATGATAGATGGATAGATAGATAAATAGACAGGTGGATGGATAGATGATAGATAGATTGACAGATGAATAGATAGACAGATGGATAGATAGATGGATGGATGGATGATAGATGATAGATGAATAGATAGATGGATAGATAGATGATAGATAGATGAATAGATAGACAGATGAATAGATAGACAGATGGATAGATAGATGATGGATGGATGATAGATGATAGACAGATGAGTAGATAGATGGATAGATAGATGATAGATAGATAAATATATAGATAATAGTTGGATGGATGGATGAATAGATGATAGATAGACAGGCAGACGCATAGACAGAGCAAATGGAACTGGCCAGGACTCATCGTCAATCACCTTTCCCGAGCTATAGCACACCTGTTCTCACGTAGCACACCTGTTCTCCCAAACACTCGAGGTCAGACTCACAGAAGCTGCCCTGAAGCCACCGGGTCCCAGGACGTCTGTCTCTGGCCTCTGCTTCTCTCCGAAAGCAGCCGGCCACCCCAGGGCTGCTGGGGCCTCTGGACCCACCCCATATGAGCCCTGGGGGGCCTCATGTGCCCCAGGTCCTGCCTCCTGAGCCCACCCACCACCCAGGAGAAAAGGGGAGAGGTCCTCCCGGCACACTTGTGACCAAGTAAAGGGCCACACGGGGGAGGGGGGGGAATGTACCATTCGCCAAGACTCGCGTGCGGGCCAGCTCAGGGGAAATCCCAGCTTCCTGGGAGCGCCAGCCTCGGGCGGGCACTAAACACCCTCCTTCCCGTTGAACCCAAGACCACCCCGGCCAGCCGTGGCATTCTGAATATTTTCCACGAATCGGCGACCAGAACCCTCACCGTGTTTGGTCACCGGTCTCGCCTTGACCCAAACTCATCAAACAAAGCAAACAAACCCACAAAGAAAGAAACAGACTCCCGGTCAGGTCCAGCCGAATTCTCCCGCCTTTCCCGGCAGAGATCCTGAGCAAGCCTCCGCCACCGCGTGCGGAAGAGGCGGGCTGTCGAAGCGATCGCTCATTCTGACGGGGCGATGAAACCCTTGTGGTTTAGGGGAGAGAGAGAGAGAGAGAGAGCCGGTTGTGAGGAATGGAATAGAACGTGTTTCCTTGTAAGGCAGCCTCTCAGAGCCTGGGGGCTGCTTCCCCCGTGTTTCTAGGACCTTCTGTGTGTGTAAAATGCGGAAGAACAATTTAATGACTATTATCCATCCATCCCTATCTACAGGGCTGACGGCGAGGGGCCAGTAACTGACCGCCTACCAGGGCCATTCTGGTTCTCACAGGGAGCCCTTGTAATTAGCCAGCGAATGCTGCTTCATGGACGGATGCGTTTAATTTTACCGGGTCCGCCTCTCCGGTCTGGGGCTTGGCTGGACCGTCACCTGTGTGCAAACCCCCTTCACGTACATGCTGGTGGGTGTCTGTTCGAGCAGCAGGAGGCGTTGGACCAGGTGAGCATCACAGGTGAAGGGTCGTCCACAGCTGGCCCAGGTGAGTAACACGGGTCCTTTTCCAGTGAGCATTGGGACCATAGGTTCTGCTCTGTGTGCACCTGGTATTGTAAGCATCCTGGGTCCTTCTCTGTCCACACCTGGCCCCGGTGAGCCCTCTTGAAACATGGACCCTGCTCCATGCACACCTGGCCCAGGTGAGCACCCTGGGTCCTTCTCCATTTATATATGGCTCAGGTGAACACCATGAACCCTGCTCCATTCACACCTGGCCCAGGTGAGCATCCTGGGTCCCTCTCCATTTATATATGGCTCAGGTGAACACCATGAACCCTGTCCCCAATCCACACCTGGCCCAGGTGAGCACCCTGGGTCCCTCTCCATTTATATATGGCTCAGGTGAACACCATGAACCCTGCTCCATTCACACCTGGCCCAGGTGAGCATCCTGGGTCCCTCTCCATTTATATATGGCTCAGGTGAACACCATGAACCCCGCCCCATTCACACCTGGCCCAGGTGAGCATCCTGGGTCCCTCTCCACTTATATATGGCTCAGGTGAACACCATGGACCCTGCTCCATTCACACCTGGCCCAGGTGAGCATCCTGGGTCCCTCTCCATTTATATATGGCTCAGGTGAACACCATGGACCCTGTCCCCAATCCACACCTGGCCCAGGTGAGCATCCTGGGTCCCTCTCCACTTATATATGGCTCAGGTGAACACCATGAACCCTGCTCCGTGCACACCTGGCCCAGGTGAGCATCCTGGGTCCCTCTCCATTTATATATGGCTCAGGTGAACACCATGGACCCTTCCCCATTCACACCTGGCCCAGGTGAGCATCCTGGGTCTCTCTCCATTTATATATGGCTCAGGTGAACACCATGAACCCTGTCCCCAATCCACACCTGGCCCAGGTGAGCATCCTGGGTCCCTCTCCATTTATATATGGCTCAGGTAAACACCATGAACCCTGTCCCATTCACACCTGGCCCAGGTGAGCATCCTGGGTCCCTCTCCATTTATATATGGCTCAGGTGAACACCATGGACCCTGCTCCATTCACACCTGGCCCAGGTGAGCATCCTGGGTCCCTCTCCATTTATATATGGCTCAGGTGAACACCATGAACCCTGCTCCATTCACACCTGGCCCAGGTGAGCATCCTGGGTCCCTCTCCATTTATATATGGCTCAGGTGAACACCATGGACCCTGCTCCATTCACACCTGGCCCAGGTGAGCATCCTGGGTCCCTCTCCATTTATATATGGCTCAGGTGAACACCATGAACCCTGCTCTGTGCACACCTGGCCCAGGTGAGCATCCTGGGTCCCTCTCCATTTATATATGGCTCAGGTGAACACCATGGACCCTGCTCCATTCACACCTGGCCCAGGTGAGCATCCTGGGTCTCTCTCCATTTATATATGGCTCAGGTGAACACCATGAACCCTGTCCCCAATCCACACCTGGCCCAGGTGAGCATCCTGGGTCCCTCTCCATTTATATATGGCTCAGGTGAACACCATGAACCCTGCTCCATTCACACCTGGCCCAGGTGAGCACCCTGGGTCCCTCTCCATTTATATATGGCTCAGGTGAACACCATGAACCCCGCCCCATTCACACCTGGCCCAGGTGAGCACCCTGGGTCCCTCTCCATTTATATATGGCTCAGGTGAACACCATGGACCCTGCTCCATTCACACCTGGCCCAGGTGAGCATCCTGGGTCCCTCTCCATTTATATATGGCTCAGGTGAACACCATGGACCCTGCTCCATACACACCTGGCCCAGGTGAGCATCCTGGGTCCCTCTCCATTTATATATGGCTCAGGTGAACACCATGAACCCTGTCCCCAATCCACACCTGGCCCAGGTGAGCATCCTGGGTCCCTCTCCATTTATATATGGCTCAGGTGAACACCATGAACCCTGCTCCATTCACACCTGGCCCAGGTGAGCACCCTGGGTCCCTCTCCATTTATATATGGCTCAGGTGAACACCATGAACCCCGCCCCATTCACACCTGGCCCAGGTGAGCATCCTGGGTCCCTCTCCACTTATATATGGCTCAGGTGAACACCATGAACCCTGTCCCATTCACACCTGGCCCAGGTGAGCATCCTGGGTCCCTCTCCACTTATATATGGCTCAGGTGAACACCATGGACCCTGCTCCATTCACACCTGGCCCAGGTGAGCATCCTGGGTCCCTCTCCATTTATATATGGCTCAGGTGAACACCATGAACCCTGCTCCATTCACACCTGGCCCAGGTGAGCATCCTGGGTCCCTCTCCATTTATATATGGCTCAGGTGAACACCATGGACCCTGTCCCCAATCCACACCTGGCCCAGGTGAGCATCCTGGGTCCCTCTCCACTTATATATGGCTCAGGTGAACACCATGGACCCTGCTCCATTCACACCTGGCCCAGGTGAGCATCCTGGGTCCCTCTCCATTTATATATGGCTCAGGTGAACACCATGAACCCTGCTCCGTGCACACCTGGCCCAGGTGAGCATCCTGGGTCCCTCTCCATTTATATATGGCTCAGGTGAACACCATGGACCCTTCCCCATTCACACCTGGCCCAGGTGAGCATCCTGGGTCTCTCTCCATTTATATATGGCTCAGGTGAACACCATGAACCCTGTCCCCAATCCACACCTGGCCCAGGTGAGCATCCTGGGTCCCTCTCCATTTATATATGGCTCAGGTGAACACCATGAACCCTGCTCCATTCACACCTGGCCCAGGTGAGCACCCTGGGTCCCTCTCCATTTATATATGGCTCAGGTGAACACCATGAACCCTGCTCCATTCACACCTGGCCCAGGTAGCATCCTGGGTCCCTCTCCATTTATATATGGCTCAGGTGAACACCATGAACCCTGTCCCCAATCCACACCTGGCCCAGGTGAGCATCCTGGGTCCCTCTCCATTTATATATGGCTCAGGTGAACACCATGAACCCTGCTCCATTCACACCTGGCCCAGGTGAGCACCCTGGGTCCCTCTCCATTTATATATGGCTCAGGTGAACACCATGAACCCCGCCCCATTCACACCTGGCCCAGGTGAGCATCCTGGGTCCCTCTCCACTTATATATGGCTCAGGTGAACACCATGAACCCTGTCCCATTCACACCTGGCCCAGGTGAGCATCCTGGGTCCCTCTCCACTTATATATGGCTCAGGTGAACACCATGGACCCTGCTCCATTCACACCTGGCCCAGGTGAGCATCCTGGGTCCCTCTCCATTTATATATGGCTCAGGTGAACACCATGGACCCTGTCCCCAATCCACACCTGGCCCAGGTGAGCATCCTGGGTCCCTCTCCACTTATATATGGCTCAGGTGAACACCATGGACCCTGCTCCATTCACACCTGGCCCAGGTGAGCATCCTGGGTCCCTCTCCATTTATATATGGCTCAGGTGAACACCATGAACCCTGCTCCGTGCACACCTGGCCCAGGTGAGCATCCTGGGTCCCTCTCCATTTATATATGGCTCAGGTGAACACCATGGACCCTTCCCCATTCACACCTGGCCCAGGTGAGCATCCTGGGTCTCTCTCCATTTATATATGGCTCAGGTGAACACCATGAACCCTGTCCCCAATCCACACCTGGCCCAGGTGAGCATCCTGGGTCCCTCTCCATTTATATATGGCTCAGGTGAACACCATGGACCCTGCTCCATTCACACCTGGCCCAGGTGAGCATCCTGGGTCCCTCTCCATTTATATATGGCTCAGGTGAACACCATGGACCCTGCCCCATTCACACCTGGCCCAGGTGAGCACCCTGGGTCCCTCTCCATTTATATATGGCTCAGGTGAACACCATAAACCCTGCTCCATTCACACCTGGCCCAGGTGAGCACCCTGGGTCCCTCTCCATTTATATATGGCTCAGGTGAACACCATGAACCCTGCCCCATTCACACCTGGCCCAGGTGAGCACCCTGGGTCCCTCTCCATTTATATATGGCTCAGGTGAACACCATGAACCCCGCCCCATTCACACCTGGCCCAGGTGAGCATCCTGGGTCCCTCTCCACTTATATATGGCTCAGGTGAACACCATGAACCCTGTCCCATTCACACCTGGCCCAGGTGAGCATCCTGGGTCCCTCTCCACTTATATATGGCTCAGGTGAACACCATGGACCCTGCTCCATTCACACCTGGCCCAGGTGAGCATCCTGGGTCCCTCTCCATTTATATATGGCTCAGGTGAACACCATGGACCCTGTCCCCAATCCACACCTGGCCCAGGTGAGCATCCTGGGTCCCTCTCCATTTATATATGGCTCAGGTGAACACCATGAACCCTGCTCCGTGCACACCTGGCCCAGGTGAGCATCCTGGGTCCCTCTCCATTTATATATGGCTCAGGTGAACACCATGGACCCTTCCCCATTCACACCTGGCCCAGGTGAGCATCCTGGGTCTCTCTCCATTTATATATGGCTCAGGTGAACACCATGAACCCTGTCCCCAATCCACACCTGGCCCAGGTGAGCATCCTGGGTCCCTCTCCATTTATATATGGCTCAGGTGAACACCATGGACCCTGCTCCATTCACACCTGGCCCAGGTGAGCATCCTGGGTCCCTCTCCATTTATATATGGCTCAGGTGAACACCATGGACCCTGCCCCATTCACACCTGGCCCAGGTGAGCACCCTGGGTCCCTCTCCATTTATATATGGCTCAGGTGAACACCATAAACCCTGCTCCATTCACACCTGGCCCAGGTGAGCACCCTGGGTCCCTCTCCATTTATATATGGCTCAGGTGAACACCATGAACCCTGCACCATTCACACCTGGCCCAGGTGAGCACCCTGGGTCCCTCTCCATTTATATATGGCTCAGGTAAACACCATAAACCCTGCTCCATTCACACCTGGCCCAGGTGAGCATCCTGGGTCCCTCTCCATTTATATATGGCTCAGGTGAACACCATGGACCCTGCCCCATTCACACCTGGCCCAGGTGAGCACCCTGGGTCCCTCTCCATTTATATATGGCTCAGGTGAACACCATAAACCCTGCTCCATTCACACCTGGCCCAGGTGAGCACCCTGGGTCCCTCTCCATTTATATATGGCTCAGGTGAACACCATGGACCCTGTCCCATTCACACCTGGCCCAGGTGAGCATCCTGGGTCTCTCTCCATTTATATATGGCTCAGATGAACACCATGAACCCTGCCTCATTCACACCTGGCCCAGGTGAGCATCCTGGGTCCCTCTCCATTTATATATGGCTCAGGTGAACACCATGAACCCTGCTCCATTCACACCTGGCCCAGGTGAGCATCCTGGGTCCCTCTCCATTTATATATGGCTCAGGTGAACACCATGAACCCTGCTCTGTGCACACCTGGCCCAGGTGAGCATCCTGGGTCCCTCTCCATTTATATATGGCTCAGGTGAACACCATGAACCCTGCTCTGTGCACACCTGGCCCAGGTGAGCATCCTGGGTCCCTCTCCATTTATATATGGCTCAGGTGAACACCATGGACCCTGCCCCATTCACACCTGGCCCAGGTGAGCATCCTGGGTCCCTCTCCATTTATATATGGCTCAGGTGAACACCATGGACCCTGCTCCATTCACACCTGGCCCAGGTGAGCATCCTGGGTCCCTCTCCATTTATATATGGCTCAGGTGAACACCATGAACCCTGTCCCCAATCCACACCTGGCCCAGGTGAGCATCCTGGGTCCCTCTCCATTTATATATGGCTCAGGTGAACACCATGGACCCTGCTCCATTCACACCTGGCCCAGGTGAGCATCCTGGGTCCCTCTCCATTTATATATGGCTCAGGTGAACACCATGAACCCTGTCCCCAATCCACACCTGGCCCAGGTGAGCATCCTGGGTCCCTCTCCATTTATATATGGCTCAGGTGAACACCATGGACCCTGCCCCATTCACACCTGGCCCAGGTGAGCATCCTGGGTCCCTCTCCATTTATATATGGCTCAGGTGAACACCATGAACCCTGCTCTGTGCACACCTGGCCCAGGTGAGCATCTTGGGTCCCTCTCCATTTATATATGGCTCAGGTGAACACCATGAACCCTGTCCCCAATCCACACCTGGCCCAGGTGAGCATCCTGGGTCCCTCTCCATTTATATATGGCTCAGGTGAACACCATGAACCCTGCTCTGTGCACACCTGGCCCAGGTGAGCATCCTGGGTCCCTCTCCATTTATATATGGCTCAGGTGAACACCATGAACCCTGCTCTGTGCACACCTGGCCCAGGTGAGCATCCTGGGTCCCTCTCCATTTATATATGGCTCAGGTGAACACCATGAACCCTGTCCCCAATCCACACCTGGCCCAGGTGAGCATCCTGGGTCCCTCTCCATTTATATATGGCTCAGGTGAACACCATGAACCCTGCTCCATTCACACCTGGCCCAGGTGAGCATCCTGGGTCCCTCTCCATTTATATATGGCTCAGGTGAACACCATGAACCCTGCTCTGTGCACACCTGGCCCAGGTGAGCATCCTGGGTCCCTCTCCATTTATATATGGCTCAGGTGAACACCATGGACCCTGCTCCATTCACACCTGGCCCAGGTGAGCATCCTGGGTCCCTCTCCATTTATATATGGCTCAGGTGAACACCATGGACCCTGCTCCATTCACACCTGGCCCAGGTGAGCATCCTGGGTCCCTCTCCATTTATATATGGCTCAGGTGAACACCATGGACCCTGCTCCATTCACACCTGGCCCAGGTGAGCATCCTGGGTCTCTCTCCACTTATATATGGCTCAGGTGAACACCATGAACCCTGTCCCATTCACATCTGGCCCAGGTGAGCATCCTGGGTCCCTCTCCACTTATATATGGCTCAGGTGAACACCATGGACCCTTCCCCATTCACACCTGGCCCAGGTGAGCATCCTGGGTCCCTCTCCATTTATATATGGCTCAGGTGAACACCATGGACCCTGCTCCATACACACCTGGCCCAGGTGAGCATCCTGGGTCCCTCTCCATTTATATATGGCTCAGGTGAACACCATGAACCCTGTCCCCAATCCACACCTGGCCCAGGTGAGCATCCTGGGTCCCTCTCCATTTATATATGGCTCAGGTGAACACCATGGACCCTGCTCCATTCACACCTGGCCCAGGTGAGCATCCTGGGTCCCTCTCCATTTATATATGGCTCAGGTGAACACCATGAACCCTGCTCCATTCACACCTGGCCCAGGTGAGCATCCTGGGTCCCTCTCCATTTATATATGGCTCAGGTGAACACCATGAACCCTGTCCCATTCACACCTGGCCCAGGTGAGCATCCTGGGTCCCTCTCCATTTATATATGGCTCAGGTGAACACCATGAACCCTGCCTCATTCACACCTGGCCCAGGTGAGCATCCTGGGTCTCTCTCCATTTATATATGGCTCAGGTGAACACCATGGACCCTTCCCCATTCACACCTGGCCCAGGTGAGCATCCTGGGTCTCTCTCCATTTATATATGGCTCAGGTGAACACCATGAACCCTGCCCCATTCACATCTGGCCCAGGTGAGCATCCTGGGTCCCTCTCCACTTATATATGGCTCAGGTGAACACCATGAACCCTGCTCTGTGCACACCTGGCCCAGGTGAGCACCCTGGGTCCCTCTCCATTTATATATGGCTCAGGTGAACACCATGAACCCTGCTCCATTCACACCTGGCCCAGGTGAGCATCCTGGGTCCCTCTCCATTTATATATGGCTCAGGTGAACACCATGAACCCTGCTCTGTTCACATCTGGCCCAGGTGAGCATCCTGGGTCCCTCTCCATTTATATATGGCTCAGGTGAACACCATGAACCCCGCCCCATTCACATCTGGCCCAGGTGAGCATCCTGGGTCCCTCTCCATTTATATATGGCTCAGGTGAACACCATGAACCCTGCTCTGTTCACATCTGGCCCAGGTGAGCATCCTGGGTCCCTCTCCATTTATATATGGCTCAGGTGAACACCATGAACCCTGCTCTGTTCACACCTGGCCCAGGTGAGCATCCTGGGCCCTTACCCCTCCCACACCTGGCCCAGGTGGGAGTCGGAGGTCACAGACCTGCACATAGGGCCCCGTTCCTGTGATTCACAGGAGACCGTGTCTAGATCAGAGAAAATCACCCTCCGTGCCAATCAAGCCCGTGGCCAATCAGTCAAGCAATCGGAACACGTTACAGACACGGACATCCGTCTGAACTGGGGGTCGCCCCTACGCGGCCTCTCCCTCACTTCTGCAGCCCTCACCGCGCAGCTGGCCCTGGGGGGGGTCTTATCTGCGGGGGAGGGGGGTGCACTCCCCAAATAGCCCGACACAGTCTCTTGTTCCCCGGGGGGTGCACCTAAGAAGGGCTCAGGCACGGAGCTGTGAGGGGCAACGTGGATTTGTCGGCTTTCTGGCTGGTGGGTCGGGGGTCAGGCGGAGTCCACTGTGGCTGGCAGCCCCGGCTTTTGCTTGCAGACCTGGGGAGAAGCCCCCCCACACACAGGCTTGCTCAGGTGCCGGCAGAATTCAGTTCCTGTGGCCGTAGGACTGAGGTGCCGTTTCCTCGGCAACGTTCAGTGGGGAATCTCTCTCTGCCCTTTCACGAAGTCCCTGCAGGCTCACGCGGGGCGAGGTGCACAGAAATCCTGCTACGTTCAGGCCCCCGGCAGCAAAGGGTGCTGGACCTGCTCCATCCAGCCCACATCACAGCCCAGAGAGGGGCAGAGGGTGTCCCTCCCACAGGGACTTCCGCCCACACAGTCCTGGAGGTCCCCAACTGGCCTCTGCAGCCAGGAGCACCCCCTGCAGAGCGGGGGTCAGGGGACAGGCTTGGGATAAACACCTGCAGACTTCTCAGCTCCGTGAGTAGTACAAACCCCCCCCACCCCCACCCCCATATTGCCCCAAATGGAGCTTGCTGAGTGGACAACACGGCTCTGGTCAGACCTCGATCAGCTGGAGCTCACCGACAGGTCCTCCCAGGAAAGACAGAGCCCGCCTGCAGCCTCGGACACACCTCCCCGGTGAGACCAGGGTCGCATTGCAAACAGTGTTTCGTGCTTCGTTAGATGACATCCTCTCACAGAGAAAAATATGCGCAAAGACGCGGCCAATCAGGACAGCAAAGAGCTGATTTTTTTTTTCCCTTTGTCTTCACGAAATAAGCTAAAAAAAAATGCAAATAAGCTTCTTGTTCCCTTTCTCTCCTGTCTGAGGACACTTCCGTTCTGCCGGGCAGTGCTGAGATTGCCACTGAGGGAGAATTCTTGCTTTAGATCAGGGGTCTCAAACTCGCGGCCCACAGGCCGCATGCAGCCCGCTGAACAATTTTGTGCGGCCCGCAGACTAATCCACGAAGTTCAAAATATTTTGGATAAAATGAAGTAAGCCTAGGGGCCTACTTGTATTTTTCATTTCTCTAGCATCCTAGCTAGATATTAGCTTAGTTAACAGCAGTTGTGATGCGAACTACAGTTTCTGGTTGTTTTGTGACACTGAGTAAACTGCATGTACGATTGTGCTTGTTGTACTGATTTTTTTTTTGTTTTCAACTGCAGTGAGAAAAGTGTTGCGTAACAGTTGCCTTTTGTAGACCTAGTGCGGCCCGCCCAACGGCTGTGATCTTGCTCTGCGGCCCACATGCTGAGTTGAGTTTGAGACCCCTGCTTTAGATGATGCTGGCCCTCGACTTGTTTGTGTGAATAAAGTTTCATCGGAACACACAGGCTCATTCATTCACACATCGTCTGGGCGTTTTTTACTTGCACGGGTTCTTTACTTGCCATGGAGACGATACGGATTGGAAACCGTGAAATATTGATACTGACCATCTTACTCTTTCCAGAAAAAGGTATCCGCCTCCTGCACATCATCATGAGCGTAAAGGTGGACGGCTTGCGTTGCAGGGGAAGTTTCTCACCCAACCGGTGAGTTATCTTCACACTCTGCACGGCTGTGTGTGCGGAGGCCATCGCTCTGAGATTCTGACCAGCCCGCCCCAGTGGAAGAAAACAAGTATGATGGAAAAGCCAGCGTGGCCCTTGTAACAAGCCAAGGAAAAGAGATAATCTTGCACCTCTGGGCGACGGTGGATGGAAATGAGGGAGCGTTGGGTCACCTCCTGCCGCTCGGTAGGGATAAACAAGGTGTCAGTTCAGAGAGCACGTCTTAAAGTTTAGTCTAGTTACTTTAAAAAAAAGAAAAGAAAGAAATTGCCTGTCTAAATCTCAGAAAAATCTGGAACTCCCTGTCCTGTTCCAACTTATATCAGAGTCCTCCATGAACGTGTCACGGCCAGCCCACACATGACCGTCTGCTTTGGCACGGGGTGACACACAAAGTCAGGCCGCCTGTCCGGGGCACTGATACCCGTGGGGACCAGGGACGGGGACCAGGGAGTGGGAACAGCCACCTGATTAAGGGTGCCGAGGGAAGCTAGGACAACAGGCAGCCATTAGACTGGGAAGAATGTATGTAAATATGATAGAACTTGGCGATGGGCACTTTTCGCCGGTTTCTGTGTCTGTGGGCTTCGGAAAGGCGCTTGGGAAAAAGCAGGAAAAAAATAGCTGAAATGAGACAGTATAAAATCTTCCTTTTTGTTCCTTCTAAATATCCCCACCTTTCTTTTCCATTTGAACTTGATGGTATCGGAAGTATTCGGCGGCTTTCAGAAGGAATCCCAGATTCAGTTAAGCAAGGGCGCATGTGTGCGCGTGCACGCGCGCGCACCCTCCGCACCTGAAAATGACCCAGCAACAACACCCTCCGCACCTGGAAATGACCATCTCTGTCGCCAGCACCTGCCCAGATGTGCCTCTCCACGGGGGCACCGAACCCAGACTGTGTGGACAGACGGATGGCACCCCAACGTGTGTCATGTATCCCCCCCGTAATTATGGCGATCATGCAGAGGGGATACACGGACACCTATTAGCATTTAATGCAGAAAACGCTGTCGTTAGCTGGGTTTTGAGGAGCTGTGGCGGTGAGTTTGTGTGTGTGTGTGGGGGGGAGGGGACCAGCGTGCACAACGGAGAGAAGCCATGAACGCAATTAGGATGCGTGCGCGCGCGCGCACTTCAGGCAGCAGGTACCCAGGAAAACTCACGCGTGGCTTTGGTCCCCCTCCGCGCGTGCACCTTGGGCGCACAGACCCATCCACATGCCCTTCATTAGCTTAAAAAAAACATATCAAGGTGCAGGATGCAGAGCTTGGCGTCGCTGTCACAATGAACACACGTGCTCAGCAGCACTGGGCGCCGGGGTTGGCGAGGGAGGGGCGACACGTGTGAGCGCAGACCAGTCCTCACGCAAGTGGTAAGACAAGAGCCCCACGTGCACGCACACATGCGCGCGTGCGTGCGTGTGGGTCGTATGTGTGCGCAACGTCTGCGCACCACGGAGAATCGCTCACCAAGCGTGCGTGCGCGGTCTCCTGTGCGCGCGGGCGCACACGGGCGCGCCCCGGAGTGGGCGTGGAGGGGGGGGCGCCTCGCTAACGAGCCATCCCCCCCTCCTCCCCCGCGCGCGCACACACACGCTCCCCGGCTATTCCCACTGCAATTAAAAAGTCTATATTTAAACAAGCGGGCCCGCGCGCCACCCTATTTAATGTCAAATTAATTCAGCGGCGCCGCGGAGAAGGCAGCCATCTGTATCAGGATGGCGAAGTGTCACCAGGCTCCGGGATGTGCCTGCCTGCCCGCCCGCCCGCCGAAAAGCAGCCCTCCCGCGGTCTTTGATGGCTGTGATAATGGGAACATGATAAGCCATCGCAACAGATATATCATAGATTTCCTCATAATTATCTGACCTGTTACACTGTGTCACTCTCCCGCCAAACACACTGTTTTTATGTCGCTGGCTGTATGGGCATTTGGGACTTTGATCACCCTCCACTCTGCACATGTCAAGCTCGCTGTATTTTAATTGACTCTGGGGTAGCATTCAAAAAAAAAAAAAAAAGAAAGAAAAAGGAAAAAAAAAAAAAAAAACGTGTGCCTTCTTCTCCTCCCGGTTGCTCTCGCCTGATGAGGCTGACAACCTGGCATTTATGCACGCTCGCTGGGTGCACGAGGGAGGCACGTGCCCCCCACCCCCACCCCCACCCCGCCCGTCAGCCCCCACCCAGTCTCCAAGCCTGGTAACAAAATGATGTCAGGGCACGTCTCCGCGCCGCCACCGGAGTTAACCTGCACGCCGGCGTCTCTGTCCGGCTCCCTGCTGGACCTGTTGGGGTGAAACCGTGGTAATCTGAGGATTGCTCCCCACCACCACCCCACACCCCCGCGTGGCCTTTCTCCGTTCCCCAGCACAGCCAGCATCCCTGTTTATGCCAGGAGGGGGTGGGGGGGGGAGGCGTGCGAAGGTCTCCACCGCAGTGTCACCATCCCCTGTCCCCGTGCCCGAGACCCCTTCCGCCCCCATCTGCAAACCCGTGCACATGACATGACAGGGCGCCCTCGATAATGAGGAGACAGGTCCCCATTCTCGGTGACACGAAGCCCTTATCTCCCATTGCCCGAGCATCTTAGAGGAAAAAAAAAAAAGAAAAAAAATGTCCTTCCTGTGGAACGCGTCACCTGAGCAACGCGGAGGTCAATTTATTTTGTCTTGACTTTTCCGAGACAGGGGATCCGTGGCCTCCTGTGTGCGGGGCACGTCCCTGTCACGCGCGAGGGGGCTTCCTGCCTCGTTAACCCGGCCGGGAAGGGGAGAAGCTGTCTTCATTCAGACTCTGACAGACACGGGCGGCCCCCTCCTCCTCTGTCCCCTGACTCCCCCGGGGGAGTCGCCCGACCTCCGCTGCCCGCTTGTCTGTGTAATTGGCCCTCTGCCTTCGCGGACACCCACAGGGAAGGAGGGACTCACTGAGGGGAAACCGGGGGACATGCCATCCACAGCATCATTCACTCGGGAGCCTGAGAGGGGAGCTTGCCATCCTAGCTGTGGTCTGCGTTGCAGGGGACAGAGGTTAACCGTCCTGTCCTGGTCCACCAATGACTGAGCGTCCAGGAACCAGATTCCACCCGTGAGGGACAGCCTCCCTGTCCCCTCTGCCTTCCATAGAGCCAGGGCGTTAGATGTTGTGTCTACCCAAAGGGCCCCCCACGTGGACGTGGTTCGTGGCCCATGATGTCAGAATGGAACCGACTGAGCCCCAGGCTTCACGCGGGGACCCCAGGAGAAAGCATGCGTGTTTCTCTCCCACAGAAACTGGACATCCCGGTGAGCTCGGGCTGCCGTCCCCCAAAGCCGAGGTCTTGGGGTGGGGGGGATGGAGACGGCAGACTTCTCGCAGTTCTGCGGGCCGGAGGTCCAAGGTCAGGGTCACGTTCCGGTGAGGGCTCTCTTCCCCGCTTCCGGACGCCGTGTCCTCGCTCACAGGACGGATCCGGTCTGTCTTCCTGGCTTTTTAATAAGGACGCTAATTCCCGATGAAGGCCCCGGCCTCACGAGCTCATCAAACCCTCATGACGCTCAAAAGGTCTCATCTCCTAATCTCATGACGTTGGGGGGCAGCACTTTGATGCATTAATTTGAGGAGGGGGGACACACACTGAGCCCACAGCATGGAGGCAGAACCCAGTTGGCGATGCGTACAGCTCCTCCATCGCTCTCTCTGACCCCTCCCACCGGGGAGTAGATTCAGAACCCTAAACTCGGAGAACTTGGGCTAAGGGAGGCATTCTGGCAGCTCCCAAAGATGTCCACGTCCTAATCGCGAGCACCGCCGAATACCTTCCCTCCCGCGGCAACGGGGGCTTTGCCAGTGAGATGAAGTGCGGGACCCTGGGATGAGGACATGACTCTGGCTCGCCTGGTGGGGGGCGGGGGCTGAGTGTGACCATAAAGGACCCTGTAGGAGGAAGGAGAAAGAATGAGAAACAGAGAAGGAGAGGGGATGTCAGAGCAGAGGTCACAGTTGGAGAAAAAAGACAAGAGGCTGCTGGCTTTGAAGGTGGGGGCAGGGACCAGAGGTCAAGGACCATAGGCAGCTTCTGGAAGATGAAGAAGGCAAGAGAGACATTTGTCTGTCTACCCATTTACTCATCTGTTTATCATCCATCCATCTGTCCATCCAATCGTCCCTTCATCTGTCTGTCCCTCCATCCATCATCCATTATCCATCTATGTACCCATTCATCCATCATCCATCCATCCATCTATGTAACCAACCAACCATCTACCCATCATCCATCCAACTATCCATTTATCCATCATCCATCCACCCACCTATCCATCTATCCATCTATCTATCCATCCATTCACCCACCCATTCATATATCCATCTATCCATTCATGCATCCAATCCATCCATTTGTCCACCCATCCATCATCCACCATCCATCCATCCATCCATCCATCATCCATCCATCCATCCATCCATCCATCCATTCATCCATCCACCCATCCACCCACCCATCCATCTACCCATCTATCCATTCATGCATTCATGCATCCATCCATTCATCTGTCCACCCATCCACCATCTATCCATCATCCATCCATCCATCATCATTCATCCATCCATCCACCCACCCATCCATATATTCATCCATCCATTCATGCATTCATCCATCCATTTGTCCACCCATCCACTATCCATCCATCATCCATCCATCCATCCATTCATCCATCCACCCATCCATCCACCATCTGTCCATCCATCCATCCATCTATCTAACCAACCATCCATCTATCCATCATCCATCCAACCATCCATTTATCCATCCATCCACCCATCCATCCATCCATTTATCCATTCATGCATCCATCCATCCATCCATCCATCCATCCATCCATCTGTCCACCCATCCACCATCCATCCATCATCCATCCATCATCCATCCAACATCCACCCATCCATCTATCTGTTCATTCATTCATCCATCTACCTGGTCCACAGAAAGTCACCGGATGAACAAAGATTTGTTGACCAAGTGACGAGAGAGGCCAGGAAAGATGGGTCCTCCCAATACAATGACGAAAGGTCACCGGTATCTGGAAGCCATGGCGCCCCTCGGTGGACATGTGCCCTGCACGGGGGTCACAGAGTGTGAAGGACGCACGTTTTCTACAGGAGGATGACTCTCTGGAAACACTGGCCGTTCTGAGCGTAGTGACTGGACCACCCAACCCTCTGGACCCAACAAGTATGCGTCCCGATCGTGCAGGGATCGGGTATGGATGGACAGTCTCATGGCCCCAGCCCTGTGGGGTTTAGTTTGCAAATGGACGGACCCCTTTGGGTCCCAGAGCTACGGATGCCAAGACGAGGAGCCCCATTCCTTCCTGCCCCTGCTCTGTGGATCTCCGTGCTACGGGGTCCCAGCCCTGCGGGAGCCCCCTCACGGACCCCTCCTGAGAGCGTCACCCGCCCACGGGTGCAGAACGCCGGTCCGCCTGTCCCAGGCACGCTTCCCTCCCGCCCTGAGCGTTCCCCGCAAGGACACCCAGAAGTCCATCCACCGCCACCGCTCTTTCTCTCCAAGGATTCTGCTTGGCAGGCAATGCTCATTACCCCTTCCCACGCACCCCCCCCTTCCTCCCGCGGTTGTGAGGGTCTCTCTGGTGCCATCTCGCGCCCCCGGGAGCCGCCTTAGGTCTCCCATGATGCCTTGAGGCGAAATTCAAATCACGCTGGAAACGACGCTGAGAGAGGGAGGTGTGCTTTTGAATAGAGAACAAATTAACATGGAAAAAAAAAAAGAAAACAGAAGAAGAAGAAGAAGTCAAGTCCAAGGGTGAGTTTCTGTGGGAGAAAAGATTCTCCGAGAGCCGTGTCGGGGAGGATGTGGGTCCTCCGTAAAACCCAGCGCCCCCTCGTAAAAAAAAAATACAGGGAACACAGCTTCCTAAAGTGTTACTTCCCAGCTGGGGGCAACCATCCATCTATCCATCATCCATCCAACCATCCATCTATCCATCCATCCATCCACCCACCCATCCATCTATCCATTTAATCATTCATGCAGGGAGTGGTCAGGGAGGGACGGCCCAGGACTAGTTTCTCAGAGACAACGTGCGTTTACAGATGACCCAACGTGAGTCACTGCAGGTTGGCGGGCTGGCAGTCCGATCAAAAGAGGTGTGTTCCAGCCCTGGCCGGTTGGCTCAACGGTAGAGCGTCGGCCTGGCCTGCAGGAGTCCCGGGTTCAATTCCCGGCCAGGGCACACAGGAGAAGCGCACATCTGCTTCTCCGCCCCTCCCCCTCTCCTTCCTCTCTGTCTCTCTCTTCCCCTCCCGCAGCCAAGGCTCCATTGGAGCAAAGATGGCCCGGGCGCTGGGGATGGCTCCTTGGCCTCTGCCCCAGGCGCTGGAGTGGCTCTGGTCGTGGCAGAGTGACCCCCCGGAGGGGCAGAGCGTCGCCCCCTGGTGGGCAGAGCGTCGCCCCTGATGCGCATGCGGGAGTCTGTCTGATTGTCTCTCCCCGTTTCCAGTTTCAGAAAAAAAAAAAAAATTAACCACGAAATTGCCATGGGACCCAGCAACCCCAGGGCTGGGTAGACACCCCCCTCCGAGAATGAAAAGCAGGGTGTGGGAATGATACTTTGCACCCCCATGTTCAACGGGGCGTGATTCACAACAGCGGGGAGGTGGAGGCAGCCCAAGTGTCCACTCGCGGATGGATGGATGGACGAGGCAGGCGTGGGCCGCCCACACCGCCGGACGTCACACTCAGCTGTAAAAGCATCTGTGATGCGGACGGACCTGGGGGTCCATGTCACATGGAGTCAAAGAAGCCGGACACTCGAGGTGGACGGCAGCGGGGGGCTCTGGATAGGACGGCGCTGGGGACCGTGTCTTCTGAACGCTGCCGAGAGGGACGGTGAAGCGGGTTCCGGACGGAACAGATTCTGTTGCAGATTGGATTCTGTTTTGTTTCGTTCTAGCTGGAGTTCGTAACAAATTCCAAATGTCCGCTGAAGGTCAACGATGTGGCGGAGACTCTGGTCACGGAACACACCTATTTTTTTTTTTTTTTCATTTTTTTGAAGCTGGAAAGAGGCAGGCAGTCAGACAGACTCCTGCATGCGCCCAACGGGGACCCACCAGGGGGCGATGCTCTGCCCATCTGGGGCGTTGCTCTGTTGCAACCAGAGCCATTCTAGTGCCTGGGGCAGAGGCCAAGGAGCCATCCCCAGCGCCCGGGCCATCTTTGCTCCAATGGAGCCCCGGCTGCAGGAGGGGAAGAGAGAGACAGAGAGGAAGGAGAGGGGGAGGGGTGGAGAAGCAGATGGGCGCTTCTCCTGTGTGCCCTGGCCGGGAATTGAACCCGGGACTTCTGCACGCCAGGCCGACGCTCTACCGCTGAGCCAACCGGCCAGGGCCTCGTGGTTAATTTTTTGAGGAACCTCCGTATTCTTGTCGTCCAGAGCCGTGGGTCCCAGTGTTCCTGCAGCATTCCAAAGACCCCCCTGATGGCTGACGCGTTTGCCCTGGTCACCCTGATTTAGTTCTCATGTGTATGTATTTCTGTGACGAGTGGATTCCACCGAGGACGCCAATGGAGAACACCGAGGCAGAAGGAAGAGGACGCCCCCCGGTTCATTTTTAATAATTTTTTTTTTAGATTTTATTTATTCATTATAGAGAGAAGAGAGAGAGAGAGACAGAGAGAGAGAGAGAGACAGAGAGAGAGAGAAGGGGGTGGAGCAGGAAGCATCAACTCCCATATGTGCCTTGACCAGGCAAGCCCAGGGTTTCGAACCGGCGACCTCAGTGTTTCCAGGTCGACACTTTATCCACTGCACCACCACAGGTCAATATTCCTGCTACAATTTTCTTTTTATTTATTTTTTTATTTATTCATTTTTAGAAAGGAGAGGGAGAGACAGAGAAAGAGAGAGGAGAGAGAGAGAGAGAAGGGGGGGACGAGCTAGAAGCATCAACTCCCATATGTGCCTTGACCAGGCAAGCCCAGGGTTTCGAACCGGCGACCTCAGCATTTCCAGGTCGACGCTTTATCCACTGCACCACCACAGGTCAGGCGCTCCGGTTCATTTTTATTCGCATGAACTCATGGACTCTCTGTTGAGAATAACGGCGTCCTGTCCTGTCTCCATCCGCCTGAGCTGCCCGTGCGTGTGGACACAGGCCACGGCTGGCCATTTCCTGGGTGCTTTTCGGATGTGAGCAGGGTCTCTGGGCAAAGCGTTCGGGTTTGGTCTCTGCTCCAACCTCTCCCGGGACGATGGGAGAAGAAGTCAGGGGAAAAAGGCGAGTGAAGCGTTTGTTTGCTTGTTTTTGAGATTTTATTTATTGATGAGAGAGAGAGACAGAGAGAGAGAGAGAGAACAGGGGAGGAGCAGGAAGCATCAACTCCCATATGTGCCTTGACCAGGGAAGCCCGGGGTTTTGAACCGGCGACCTCAGCATTTCCGGGTCCACGCCTTGTCAAAGGTGCCACCTACAGGTCAGGCAGGTGAACCGTGAGCGGGCATCACACCTGCCCCAGGCTGGGAACCGCACCGTAGACTCTCGTCAGGAACACGGGTCCCAGGACCTCCCCGTGTGTGAACCCCCAAAGCCACCCCATGATAGCCTCGCCCTGACACAGGCTATATTATTGCATTTTGTTACATTTCCCTGTAAACAAAACCAGCAGCCTGTCACCCATTGTCTCGGCGGAAACCACACTTAATATAAACCAGTGGTCCCCAACCTTTTTTGGGCCACGGACTGGTTTCATGTCAGAAAATGTTTTCACAGACCGGCCTTTAGGGTGGGACGGATCAATGTATCACGTGAGCGAGACAAGCGTCCAGAGTGAGTCTTAGACGGATGGAACAGAGGGAATCTGGTCATTTTTTTAAAAAATAAAATAAAACATTGTTCAGACTTCAATATAAATAAAATGGAAATAATGTCAGTTATTTATTCTTTCTCTGAGGACTGGTACCAAATGGCCCACGAACCAGTACCGGTCCGCAGCCCGAGGGTTGGGGACCACTGATATAAATGACAGGGTTGTTTTGTTTTTTTTTCCGTCTTGGATAAAACCTCGTACAACAAAGAGGCTGAATGCGGTCCCCGTAGACACGGGCATCACCTCGCTCTGGGTGTTCTGTCCGGGATGCTTCTGGGCCCAGACGGGGGCGTCTCCTCCGTCCTGGTCCCCGACAGTCGTCACGACGACGACGACACCACCGTCCCGCAGAGACAGAGCCCGTGCATCAGGCTCCGCAGGCACCCGGGGGTGCCGAGCCAACGGGAGATACCGCAACGCAGAAGAACTCACAGGGACAGAGGGACGTGTGTGTCCAGCAGCCAGCCTCCCAGCTCTTCCCGTTCGCCCAGGGACCTCCGTGCAGCCTGCCCTTCAAAGGCGCCGTGGCCGGCACGCCACAAGCCCCTCTTCCCCGTGGGGACGCGTCCTGCCGGCTGAGACCTTCCCCGTCCCCCGCGTGTCATCTCCGAGCTCCACGACGGCCGTGTGCCTTTCAGAGGCACCCGTGCCCGCCTCACGGGGAAACCTCTCCCCAGACGCAGAGACCCAGGGCTTCAAAGCCTCATCTCCTTCGAACGAACCCCTGCCCGGGACGCCCCATCTCGGGAAAGAGGCGGAAAGGGCTCCATGGTGTCCTCGACGCCTCCCCTGTCATCTGGGTACCTCTGGATGAACCAGGAACATTTGAGGGGACAGGAGTCGCTGGTGACGCCCCCAGTGGGTGAGGGGCCTTGTGTGTGTGCATGCATGTGACGGCGTCCACTGGAGTTTGAGGTCGTCTCTGCGATGCTCAGTGTGACGCCTCCGGGCCCCAAGTTCAGGAATGAGGTCTGCGTCCGATGCAACGGAAGGGGAGGGCTTCCCGATGTGTGGCCACTCGGGGGGTCAATGTGGGCAGGGGTCTCCACTGAGACGTCTACTCAGAGGGATTCAGGTACAATGAGGTCACGAGGGAGGGTCCTGACCCCACAGGACGGGGTCCCTATAAGAAGAGGAGGTGAGGACACAGACACACACAGAGGGACGGCCGTGTGGGGACCCGGGGAGGAGACACAGACACACACAGAGGGACGGCCGTGTGGGGACCCGGGGAGGAGACACAGACACACACAGAGGGACGGCCGTGTGGGGACCCAGGGAGGAGACACAGACACACACAGAGGGACGGCCGTGTGAGGACCCGGGGAGGAGACGGCCGTCTGCACGCCCAGGAGAGAGGCCTCAGGGGGACCCAGCCCTGCCCGCACCGGGGTCTCAGACTCCAGCCTCCAGGACCGGGGGACACACACATCTGTGACTTAAATCGCCCCATCTGAGGTCCTTCTTAGAGTGACCGGCACTGACAAATGCTGACTCTTTCTCACAAGCGTAGCTGGCACTGTGGGCTAACGTGGACCGAGGCTGGGCTCTCCCGTGATGGGGGAACGCGTGTGAAATTTGAACACAGTTTGGTCAAATCCCGGCAAGACCTTGTAGGCATTGAAGAAGACGCATTAAGCTCCGTGGTGGAAAAGCACTCACTGGCAGCAGAGAGGGGGCCCTACACCTAGCTGAGGTTTTAGGAACCCGTCCACGTAAACGTGTCTGCATCGTATGTATTGTCACACACGTGCACATAACGTGGGCGTCTTTACACGTGCGTGTCATGTGCACGGAATCCCCGGGCACATCACACACATGTGTTGCACTCCAGCAGCGGGCAGCCAAGGTCACTGGTATGAACCGGGGAAGCGGGACATTTTGGGGACGGCTCTCCTTGTTCCGTTTTCTCACCTGTAACATCCGAGCGTTGTTGAGTACGCAGTGCTGGTCCCGGGACGCCCGAGATGAGCAAATTGTGAAGCTCGGTGTGACTGAGCCAGTGGGGACCCGCGGCGGAGGGCAGCGTGAGGCGGGGCAGGGGCAGCGGGAAGGGGTGCTGGAACATTCTGGAAACGCAAAGCAGCCCGCACAGCAGTTGCTGGGAGCGGCCAGCAGCCATCCAGGTGGGTTGGGATCAGCCAAGATATAAGATCTACCGGAACGTTCTGTTCGTTTCTATCACAACAGGTTTCGACCCGTAAGCACATGTTTATTTGGCGCATGTGTGCCTCTCTATTTGTATCACTTAATGGATACATACTGACGTAGCAAATTAACTAAACCAAAGTTGATTCACGTTCGTCTTATGTGTGAAGCCATAGTGTACCCATGGCTGCTGATCAAGTTCATTGACGCCACTGTTATTTTTACGAACTTCAACAAGGAAGAAATGCTACAGAAGCATGTCTGCCGCATCCACCGTATTCTCCGGACTTAGCACCCTCCGACGATCACTTGTTTTTGGTCCTTACAAAATTTTTTTGAAGGGCAAAAAAAAAATTCAAAACTGAAGAAGATATCAAACAAGCACTGGTCCCATTTTTCGCATCCAAAGATAAAACCTTTTTCAAAAATGGGATCTACACATTGCCCTCACGCTGGCAAGAAACCATTAATAATAATAATGGCAATTATATTATTTAATAAAGTTTATGGACGGTCAGGAAAATTTGTATTTTGTTTTATTCCTAAAAACGAACAGAACTTTCCGTTAGACCAGGGGTCCCCAAACTACGGCCCACGGGCTGCATGCGGCCCCCTGAGGCCATTTATCCGGCCCCCGCCGCACTTCCGGAAGGGGCACCTCTTTCATTGGTGGTCAGTGAGAGGAGCATAGTTCCCATTGAAATACTGGTCAGTTTGTTGATTTAAATTGACTTGTTCTTTATTTTAAATATTGTATTTGTTCCTTTTTTTTTTTTTTTTTTTTTACTTTAAAATAAGATATGTGCAGTGTGCATAGGGATTTGTTCATAGTTTGTTTTATAGTCCGGCCCTCCAACGGTCTGAGGGACAGTGAACTGGCCCCCTGTGTAAAAAGTTTGGGGACCCCTGCGTTAGACCTATACAAGACCGTGGTGTTGAGGGCTGGGCACGGAGCCCAGGACCCCAGGTGGAAGCATGCCCGCCTTTCTCTGGAAGGTTCCCCGAGCCTTCCCAAGGTTTGTGACCCCAACGCAGCCACAGTGGGCTCCCCCCCCCCCAAGAGGAGCAGGTGGGCTGGTCCTGGGGTGAGTTCAAACCCCCTTCTCGGGCGGGGGGCCAGGCTGCCTGGGTCTCCGGATCCATCCGTTGCCTCCAAAATCCAGCAGCATGGCCTTCACGGGGACATGGACGCTTCTGCCGCCGGTCCCTCCGAATGCATGACGGCTGAGCCCGCAGAACCACAGCTCCGTTCTCGTCGGGCGTGGGGGGCGGGGGGGACAGCAGGCCGGGTGGCTCCCCCTCCCCCCAAATCGCATCTCCCCGTCCGCTGTCAGACTCCGAGAGTCACTGATGGGAACGGGGGTCTTCAAAGCTGCGTCCTCGCCATCCCCACGGCGGCTTCTGGGGGCCACTGGCAACAGGGGCAGCTTGGTGGTTCCGTCTTTGCTGCCGTGTCCGGTGTGGGGGACTCAGAGGGGCGGCCCCCAGCCCTCCGCCACCCCCCCCCCAGTGCACGGAGCCCGGGGCTGGTGCAGCCGTGTGGCCGGCATCCCCGGGACGGACGGATAGACAGACAGACAGACAGATGGCAGGAATCGAAATGAGCAAAGCCTCCGCGCCCCGTGCCCATCACGAACCACCAGGAGGACTTCCCACCAGTGCACGGGTGTCCACGACCTCTCCCCGAATCTCGACAAATAACCAGCAGGGCCGAGGACCCTGCCGTCCCCGTGAGAAGTCACCATCTCCTGTCTCCTCGTCTTGGTTCCTGGCAACCCAAGCTCTGCATTGTGCTTGAAATGGTAAAAAAAAAAAAAAGGAATAAAATAATGCAGCCCCCTCCCCACCCCACCCCGCACCGGTCGAGGTGTTGAATGGAAACAGAGCCCCCTGTGCACAGGCAGCTGGTAATCCAGACCAGATGGCCCCGCACGACCCGGACCCCTTTTCCGATGACGGCGAAACGGGGCTCACAAAGGCCGTCTGTGAGGGGCCTCATCAGGGCTTCATTTCACGGGGACGTTAAATCTGCTTAGAGCGGGGATTACGGGGAACTCGGGGCCTGCCGGGCTGACTCCCCCGTCACCGGGGCCGCGCAGGACGAGCCCCCGGCCCACAAACGTGCTTGACGGCGAGAGACGGAGTTGTCCGTCCAGGGGAGGGGACGGAGCTGTCCGTCCAGGGGAGGGACGGAGCTGTCTGTCCAGGGGAGGAGACGGAGCTGTCTGTCCAGGGGAGGGGACGGAGCTGTCCGTCCGGGCGAGGCGACGGAGCTGTCCGTCCAGGTGTGGGGACGGAGCTGTCCGTCCAGGGGAGGGGACGGAGCTGTCCGTCCAGGCGAGGGGACGGAGCTGTCCGTCCAGGCGTGGGGACGGAGCTGTCCGTCCAGGCGAGGGGACGGAGCTGTCCGTCCAGGCGAGGGGACGGAGCTGTCCGTCCAGGCGTGGGGACGGAGCTGTCCGTCCAGGGGAGGGGACGGAGCTGTCCGTCCAGGCGTGGGGACGGAGCTGTCCGTCCAGGGGAGGGGACGGAGCTGTCCGTCCAGGGGAGGGGACGGAGCTGTCCGTCCAGGCGTGGGGACGGAGCTGTCCGTCCAGGGGAGGGGACGGAGCTGTCCGTCCAGGGGAGGGGACGGAGCTTTCTGTCCAGGAGAGGGGACGGAGCTGTCCGTCCAGGGGAGGGGACGGAGCTGTCCGTCCAGGGGAGGGGATGGAGCTGTCCGTCCAGGGGAGGGGACGGAGCTGTCCGTCCAGGAGAGGGGACGGAGCTTTCTGTCCAGGAGAGGGGACGGAGCTGTCCGTCCAGGGGAGGGGACGGAGCTGTCCGTCCAGGGGAGGGGACGGAGCTGTCGTCCAGGGGAGGGGACGGAGCTGTCCGTCCAGGGGAGGGGACGGAGCTGTCCGTCCAGGCGTGGGGACGGAGCTGTCCGTCCAGGCGTGGGGACGGAGCTGTCCGTCCAGGAGAGGGGACGGAGCTGTCGTCCAGGAGAGGGGACGGAGCTGTCGTCCAGGGGAGGGGACGGAGCTGTCTGTCCAGGGGAGGGGACGGAGTTGTCCGTCCGGGCATGGGGACGGAGTTGCCTGGAGTTGTCCATCTGGGCGAGGGGACAGAGTCGTCTTTCCGGGCGTGGGGGCCATCTCTTCCCTATGTCTCTGTCCCCAGCACTGAGTCTGAGCTTGCTGCTTGGTGCATGTGGCCCAGTCACTCTGTGGCCGGGATGTCTCAGCTCCTGGGCTGCATTGTCCCCAAGTGCCTTTCCCAGGGGAAGTGGCCGGTTTCTCAGGCGAGCACCAGGCTGCAGGCTCGGGAAGGCGGTCACGTCCTGGACCTCTGGGCCCGACGGGGAACACCCACACCTCCATTGCAGGCTCAGTGTCCTCTATGTGATGGGAGCTTGCCGGCAGGGGGCTCCATGCTGAAGCACCGTCCTCACACAGTGTCCCACCCTGCCCTGCGTTCTGTGACCACTTTCGTCCCCTCCCAAATCCAAGTCCCCGGTGGCGTCTCGGCAGATAGCGGGGTGCGGACCGCTGGGTCCCTGAGAAGGACAGACTGGGTGAGGCTGGTGGGCTGCTGCTGCTGACCACCTGCTCACGTCACACAGCAGACTCTGAGCCCCGAGGTGGGACGGCCCTGGTTCGCTGTGGAGCCCACGGCCGGCTGGCGGCCTCCAGCGGTCTGCAGGGACGTAAGGACATATGACAGGCAGGAAGGTGCCCACAGGCTGGCAGGAGTCACAGAGGACGCCGTCCCATGAGCACAGCGTGTGTGACGGTGGTCACCTCAACGTGAGCAGCTTGTTGGGTTTATAGCACGTTCAACATCTTGCACAACCAAGATTCTGCTGTGAATACATCCATGCCCGGGTCACCAAATAAGCATGCATTTATTTCTTTTAGTCTTGAATAACCACCTACCAGGGCTTAAAAGCTACCAGGGGACCATGGTGTCTATTTAAGTGTGAGAAAGTGTCATCCTGTTTCCCGGTTTGATATTCCCAGCCATGAAGGGAGGGGGGAGGCAACAGCTCTGGTTGCTCTGTATCCCTGTCAGCACTTGTTATGCTCAGTTTTTACCTTTAGCCGTTATTCCAGTGAGACGTAGACTTTGTGTTTATTATGTGCTGGTGCACAATATGTTTTGTGCTTGGCACGTTTCCTGTGTCAGTGGCCACCTGGTGTGGCCTTCGATCGACAGACATCCTTGGTGAGGGGTAATGCTGAACGCTTTCCCGTGTGCTCGTGTGCTGTCTGTACGCCTTTGCTGAAACATCTGCTCCCATCTTATGGGGTTTTTTTTTTTTTTTTTCCTTTTAAAAATGGGATTATCCTCCAGGATGGCATAGCCCTGGGTATGACCCTCCCATCAGATCTGTGGGTCACAAATAAGTCTTCCTAACTTTGCTGGTGGCTTGTCTTGTCTTGTCATCACCTTAAAGGCGAGTTCCAAAGAACAAAGTTTTATTTTTGATAAGGTCAAATCTGAAGTTGGAAACAGGGGAGGCAGAGAGACAGACTCCCGCATGTGCCCAACCGGGATCCACCCGGCACGCCCACCAGGGGTCGATGCTCTGCCCATCTGGGGCGTCGCTCTGTTGCAACCAGAGCCATTCTAGCATCTGAGGCAGAGGCCACAGAGCCATCCTCAGCACCCGGGCAAACTTTGCTCCAATGGAGCCTTGGCTGCGGGAGGGGAAGAGAGAGACAGAGAGGAAGGAGAGGGGGAGGGGTGGAGAAGCAGATGGGCACTTCTCCTGTGTGCCCTGGCCGGGAATCGAACCCGGGACTCCCGCACGCCAGGCCGACGCTCTACCACTGAGCCGACCGGCCAGGGCTGGGTTATATTTTTGAAAAAGAAATAAAGCTATGGTGGTCTTTGCATCAGACCTGAGATATCTTGCCCTTGTCTCAGGATCCCAGAGGAGAGCTTCATGCTATGCTTCTTCTCCGACGTGTATCTTCCGTTTATATATTTAGATCAACGAGCCGTTCTGCACAAATTTCAGGTGTGGCATGCGGTGACAGTTAAGGTCTATTTTCTCTCTCAATATCCATCCAATAGTTGCAGTGCCCATTGACAGAAGAGACTATTGCATTGAGTTTTTTACAAATATCCCCCAGTTGTGTAGGATGTGTTTTGGGGTTATTATTATTTTTTTTTTGGTCGTATTTTACAGATTAAAGAAAAATAATATTGAACAGAATGATGTGCTTGTCCTGGGTCGCACTTCTCACACGAGGCAGAGGGGAGGAGATTGAGGTGGACATGTCGGACCCTTGGGTCAAGAAGGACATCACCAAGGGGTTGGATGGGGACCCGGTGTGTGCACAGACGTCGCCACCGGAAGGGCGTTTCCAGCAGGAGGACTAGCATAGGCAAAGGCACAGAGCTCAGAGAGCAGGTCAGCAGCCTGGGAGGCGGGAGACCGAGTTTCCAGACAGACAGACAGACAGGCAGACAGACACATGCGTCCGGTCGGGAAGACGCAGCTTCCACACTTGGTTTGGGACACACCCCAGCGCTCTTCGGATTTCTGTATACTCCTGTATATTCTGACGGGAGGAAGTATCCCGTTGCAAAACAAAAAAAAATAAAAATAGGAAAAAGTACGTTGTCTGCAGAAACGTTAGAAAAGCCCCCCGAAAGAGAGGGCTGAGAAGATGTGGGACGTCCAGGGCAAACTTGGGGCGCAGCCCCCACCCCACCCCACCCCGTCCCCTGCAAAGCAGTGGTAACCGTTTTTCCATCGTGGGCGTGACTCACGAAAGCTGCCGGAGACTCCGCTCCCGCCCACCCACCCACGCCATGCGTCCGCGCTTGGGGAGCCCCGGGGCGGGGCGCGCATGCGCCCTTTCTGCGCGAGGGATGGAACGATTTCCACACGTTCCCACCGCGGTCCTAACCTGCCTCTCTCTCAAGAGGACGTGCCTGCGAAGGCCCCCCCCCCAACCCCTTCCGGTCAGACTTCTTTTTTTATTTCTCCAGCTCTAATTTTTATTTGTTTCCATGGCGGAGGGAGGGGGCGCTGAGCCATTATCTTGGTTTCAGGTGTCCCACGTGGCGGTGGCGCATTGATCCACGTGAGGAAGCGGTCTCCCCCGCGCCGTATGTCCATTCGCCACCTGGCCCCCGCGCGTGGTCATTACGATATTATTTTATTTATTCATTTTAGAGAGGAGAGAGAGAGAGGAGAGAGAGACAGAGAGAAGGGAGGGAGGAGCTGGAAGCATCAACTCCCATATGTGCCTTGACCAGGCAAGCCCAGGGTTTCGAACCGGCGACCTCAGCATTTCCAGGTCGACGCTTTATCCACTGCGCCACCACAGGTCAGGCATCATTACGATATTATTAACTGTGTTTCCTCTGCTGGATTTGGGCTCCCTGGGGCTGCTTTTATAACTGCCAATTTGTGCTTCTTAACCCCTTCTCCCTATTTTTAACCATTGCCCCCCCCCCCAAACCCTTCTCCTAACTGGCAACCAGTGTGTCTACGCATTCGTTTCTGGGTTTTTATTTTTGGTTATTTTATTATTATTATTATTATTATTATTATTATTGTTATTGCTCTGAATGGTCTTTGTACGTCTTGGATCAGGGGTCCCCAAACTACGGGCCGCATGCGGCCCCCTGAGGCCATTTATCCGGCCCCCCACCGCACTTCCAGAAGGGGCACCTCTTTCATTGGTGGTCAGTGAGAGGAGCATAGTTCCCATTGAAATACTGGTCAGTTTGTTGATTTAAATTGACTCGTTCTTTATTTTAAATATTGTATTTGTTCCCGTTTTGTTTTTTTTTTTTACTTTAAAATAAGATATGTGCAATGTGCACAGGGATTTGTTCCTATTTTTTTTATAGTCTGGCCCTCCAACAGTCTGAGGGACAGTGAACTGGCCCCCCGTGTAAAAAGTTTGGGGACCCCTGTCCTGGATATTAACCCAGTATTCACAAAGGGCGTGTGAGCTGAGGCATGCAGCAGCTGACCGCCTGGTGGTCAAACCTCCACGTGGCCCACGTCACAGTTACGCAGCGCTGTCCATTTTCTGTATCTCGGTGAAACGGGGGTGGGGGTGGGGAGGAAGCCAGTGATTTGAAAGTTGTTGGAGGAGGATTTTTACGGGCATGGCCCCACCCTCGACAGCACCCACAGAGTGGTCAGGAGAATAAAAAAAAAATCCGTTTGATACTAAGCCCGGCCGCCGAGGTGAGTCACTCCGCGTTCTCTGGGGAGCGGGGGCGGCTGACCTTGGACACCCTCCCTCCCCCCTGCCTCTCGGGCCCTCTGCCCAAGCCCCCTGCGCGTCCCAGTGAAACCTCTTCTCGCTCGCATTTATAGCCCTTCTCATAGGTTAGAGCAATTAAATAAAACATTTACAAGCCCCCCCATAAAGAATTTAAAGCTCTTGGAAGGACGCCGGCGAGTTAAGCCATAGTTTCCTTGGAGGCGAAAAGGGGGGTAGGGCGGAGGAAATGACTTAATCCCCACGCTGGAACCACCTAGGGCGTTGTTGGCGGGGAGCTCGGCCAGCCTCACGCAGAGGGGAGGGGAAGGGCGCGATTTTCTGGGGGGGGGGACACCCGTGGTGATGGTGGGGGGGGAGCGGTGAGGGTCTTGTGCAGGGAGGGTGCTGGGCTCGATCCTGTGACCTGAGCCTGCAGCGTGTCCCAGAACGCAAAAGGCCACCAACCTCTCCTACATTTGCCACAGTTGCAATTCTTTGTTTTTTTTTTTGTGTGTGTGTGTGTTTTTTTTGTATTTTTCTGAAGCTGGAAACGGGGAGAGACAGTCAGACTCCCGCATGCGCCCGACCGGGATCCACCCGGCACGCTCACCAGGGGCGACGCTCTGCCCACCAGGAGGCGATGCTCTGCCCCTCTGGGGCATCGCTCTGCCGTGACCAGAGCCACTCTAGCGCCTGGGGCAGAGGCCAAGGAGCCATCCCCAGCGCCCGGGCCATCTTTGCTCCAATGGAGCCTTGGCTGCAGAAGGGGAAGAGAGAGACAGAGAGGAAGGAGAGGGGGAGGGGTGGAGAAGCAGATGGGCGCTTCTCCTGTGTGCCCTGGCCGGGAATCGAACCCGGGTCCCCCGCACGCCAGGCCGACGCTCTAATGCTGAGCCAACCGGCCAGGGCCGCCACAGTTGCAATTCTGTATGAGCCCGTCAAACGTCAACGCGAACAGAGCGCCCCGCTGTGGCCTCAGTTTACCCACCGGTGCCGCGCGTAAATGTGTTCCCAGTAGCCCCCCCTCCCAGAAATGCTCTCAGCTCGACTAGGGAGGACCGTGGACGCGTCCCACGTGGAGTCTCCGCCCGATGGGATGGTATAAAGCCATCGGCCACCACGCTGTGGGCACGCGTGTTCCTGTATCCGACGGGAACACAGGGGCCTCAGACTCTGCGTGCGTGGGGGGGTCCCCGTGGGGGTGTGGGGTGGGCGGGGCACACCCAGATTCTGAATGCAGGTGACGTGGTGACGTTCTCACCTCGGTGGTGGGTTCACAGATTGTCTCGGGGGGTCTTCAGACCGGTCTCTAACCGACCAGAAATATAGGACTTGGAGATCGCATTAGACGATTTAAAAAAAAATAAAGTCATTTTAAATTTAACTAGAAGGTGACACAGCGTACAGGTGGGCTCACTCCTGGGCGAGGCTGGCGCGCCTTCCGAGCCCCTGAGGACTAAGGGACACAGCGATCATAACCGGCTTCTGGGGCACCTGCTTTTCCAGGAAAGAGGGGAGCAAGTCTTTCTGCTTTTTTTTTATTAACTGATTGCTTTTAGAGAGACAGAGCGAGGAAAAGGGGGAAAGAGAGAGAGACAGAAAGAGAGAGAGAGAGAGACAAGCGTTTATTTGTTGATCCACATACTTGTGCATTGCTGGCTGGGGGTAGGATCAAACCCAAACAGGTCTTTTTTATTTCAAATTTATAAAAATCTCTTTCTTTTGCCCCAGGACCTTCCCTCTCTTCCACACTCTGAGCATCTCTGACCATGAAAAATACGCTCATACCTCCAGCCATTTGCAAATGCGGCTTCCTCTCTGTGAACGGTCTGCCGCGAGGGTGCCTAAAAAACTCCTATTCATCCTACAAAACCCCACTCCTGTGATCCCTCCCGACTCACTTAGACCTACCTGTACAATAAAAAAAACAGGGCTGAACTCTTTGTCCTGCATCTAGCTGCTGCATGGCTCCGGATCTCCGTCCCTGGGGCACAGCACACTGTCCCCTCTTCTACCTGAACTTTGATGGCAGGTGGGTGTCCAGCGTTGTGGGCAGGCAAGGGGAGGGGGCTTCAGGACACAGGTGGTGTGTGATTTGAGGGGCTTTCCTGTCTCAGGTGAAAAAGCAGCAGGCCAGATGATGACTGCTTTAGGAAGGAAAAAGGAAGCTGCAATTTATGCTCTTATCAAGAAACAAAGAGGAAGGAAGGAAGGAAGGAAGGAAAGGAAGGAAAGGAAGGAAGGAAGGAAGGAAGGAAGGAAGGAAGGAAGGAAGGGGAAAAAATAAGGAGGAAGGGAGGAAGGAAGGGGAAGGAAGGAAGAAAGAGGAAGGGAGGGAGGAAGGAAGGAAGGGAGGGAGGGAGGGAGGGAGGGAGGGAGGGAGGAAAGAGAAAGAAGAAAGGAAGGAAGGAAGGAAGGAAGGAAGGACAAGAAGAAAAGAAGAAAAGAAGGAAGGGAGGGAGGGAGGAAAAGCAGGAAAGAAGGAAGAGGAAGGGAGGAAGGAAGGAAGGAAGGAAGGAAGGAAGGAAGGAGAAAAAAGGAAGGAAAGAATGAAGAAGAAGGGAAGGAAGGAAGGAAGGAGAAGAAGGAGGAGGAGGAAACGGAAGGAAGGAAGGAAGGAAATAAAAATAAAACAAAATGCTGCTATTCGGGGCTGGTGACCAAGAAGGAAGCGTGTACTCTGAACGCCACCACCGGTGACGGCTCTGTCACGCCCCTGTCGTCACCGGGTCCCGTATCCTAAGCAGACCTGCGTTGGCAGAAAGGTCCTCGTTGGGTTTGCCTCAGGGCCGCCTTCCCTTTCTCTACAACAGGCAAAGGTGCGTGCTCTAACACTCGCCGTGTGCCATGGCGTGAAGGGAACACCGCGGGGGCGTCTGGGACGTTCCACGCGCAGGAAGGAAGAGAAATGTTGGCTCCCTGTCCTTCCCCTGTTGCTGGGATCCCCAGCTACCTTCCTCAGACGCACCCCCCAGACGCTGCTGCATCAGGTTAAGCCTTCCTGGCCGGGCCTGTTCGGCCCTGTCTCTGCCTCGTGACCCCTCGTGCTCAAGGGACTAATGTCGTCTGGGCCTCCCCGACGTTGCCCAGGCCGCCGGCTGGCTGTGCTGCTGGTCACGTCCGGCGCTCTGTCCGTCTGCTCGCAGAGGACCCTGTCGTCTTCTCATGATCTCTGCCCCGGGCAGTGCAGCCAGTCTCACCACCGGCTGACCCAGTGGACAAACACACACTCACTCATGTCTTGTATTTTCACAGGTGATTAGGGGCGTGGACATTGGTTGCCTCCACAGGAGTCTTTAGAGCTTGGAAGGGCCGGATGGCGTGAAGGCACGCAGTGAGAAGCAGCCGTGATGAGGGTCCTGGGGTGGCCATAACTAAGGACCACCCACTAAGGGCTTAAACAACAGACCTGGAGACCAGACCTCTGAGGTCCAGAGGTCCCAGGGCCGCGCTCCCTCCAGAGGCTCCAGGGAGGGTCCCTCCTGCCTCTCCCAGCTCCTCGGGGCTCCAGGCACTTATGGGCTAGTGGCCACTTCCCTCCCGTCTCTGCCTCCGTCCCCACGTGGCTTCTCCTCTCTCTCTTCTCAAGACCTTAGGGCTGTTGCTCCGTTGCTCAGCAACTGAGCTCTTCTTAGTGCCTGAGGCAGAGGCCATGGAGCCATCCTTAGTGCCTGGGGCCAACTTGCTTCAATGGAGCCTTGCAGGAGGGGAAGAGAGAGACAGAGAGGAAGGAGAGGGGGAGAGAAGGAGAAGCAGATGGGTGCTTCTCCTGTGTGCCCTGGCCAGGATTCGAACCTGGGACCACTGCCCACCAGGCCGATGCTCTACCACTGAGCCAACCGGCCAGGGCTGAGTTTTCTTAAATAGATCAGTGCATGTCTGACATCTGACATGGGAGCTTAAAAAAGAAATATGAGGCAGCTTTGTTTGAAATATCAGTCATGACACACTCCTTGTGAATGCACCTCCCTTTCTCCCCCTCAGAGAGCAGCCGTCAGGTTTTACGACTTCTTTCTGCTTTGCGTCAACGAGGAATTCTTGCACACGGCTCTGAGTTTCCCACCCGCAACAAACCAAAGGCCTGATGAACAAGGAAGAGAGAGAGAGACACACACACACACACACACACACACACACACACAGATTAAAAAAAAAAAAGAGCCCAAAGCCGACAAGAATTCTAGAGGGAAACTGTGATGGGAACTGGGCTGTGACAACATTCTTGCACATGTAGAACAGCCATTGACAGGCTGGACAGCTGGCGGGGCCGCTGGAACTGACCACGGGTCTTCGGTGGTTATGAACACGTGTTGTGGGCTGCAGGATGTCCGCGTGCACCCCGGGGAGCAAGCCCCTGTACCGGGGCGGGGCGGGGGGTGGGGTGGGCAGGACACGACCACAAGCCATGTCGGAACGTCCCATCCGCTGACGCCACAGGACTGGAAAGGGTTCGTCCGCATCCCTGCAGCCAAAAGGGTAGCTGATAGAGCATGTAATGAAACACAAGAGCAGCTTCTCTTCTCCGGCTGCAGAGAAATAACCTAGGACCTTTATCACCACCTCCCCGGGATGTGAGCTGGAAGAAACAGGCAACGGGTGGGAGGCGTTCTGCCCTGGGCGCTTTTGGGGGAGTTTAATCCTGAAAAGGGCTCTGGTGAGCTACAAATTTGCGGGCACGGGCATGGATTTCGGGGACAGGCCATCCCCGCAAAGTGACCGCAGGGCACTGTGACGAGAAGTGTCCCCTGACCGAGTCAGACACCCACCCATCTCCAGTTCCAGGCAGACACGATCAGGTGACCCGTCCACATAAAGAGATGCAGGGTGAGCACCGGGGACACCATCTTTCCATGTTGGGGGTAGGATGTCTGACCTCATAGTCACCATGCGGCTGCTGTTGCTCCACCCATCACACTCCCCAGACGGAATTCTCAGTAAACACGGCGGTTGCAGAGACGATGAACTTATTTACGGCGTTGACTTGTCAACTGGAAAATGGTTAAGACGGTCATTTTTCTTACAAGAATTTTTTATTCTAGTTTAATAAAAACAAATTTAAAAAAAAAAAAGGTACCTTTTTGTGAAGGAAGAAAACTGTATCCGTCCGGGCACACGGACATGATACACCCCTGCGTACATGCCCAGACACACATGCACATCATCTTCCTTGAACCTATAAAATAAGCCCCTTTGTATCCGTTGAGAAGACAGAATTTCTCATGTAAATTGTTACATTTTTACACTTCAAAAGATTCCTGTTTGCTCTCTTTCTCTTTACCTGAGTTGTTACATTTTTACACGTCAAAAGATTCCTGTTTGCTTTCTTTCTCTTTACCTGAGTTGTTACATTTTTATAGTCAAAAGATTCCCATTTGCTCTTTCTCTTTACCCGAGTTGTTACATTTTTACACTTCAAAAGATTCCCGTTTACTTTTTTTCTCTTTACCCGAGTTGTTACATTTTTATAGTCAAAAGATTCCAGTTTGCTTTCTTTCTCTTTACCCGAGTTGTTACAATTTTAAACGTCAAAAGATTCCCGTTTGCTCTCTTTCTCTTTACCTGAGTTGTTACATTTTTTTAATATATTTTATTTATTGGTTTTTAGAAAGAGGGGAGAGAGAGAGAGAGAAGGAGGAAGAGCAAGAAGCATCAACTCCCATATGTGCCTTGACCAGGCAAGCCCAAGGTTTCGAACCGGCAACCTCTGTGGTCCAGGTCGATGCTTTATCCCACTGCGCCATCACAGGTCAGGCTGAGTTGTTACATTTTTACACTTCAAAAGATTCCTGTTTGCTTTCTTTCTCTTTACCTGAGTTGTTACATTTTTACACGTCAAAAGATTCCCGTTTGCTCTCTTTCTCTTTACCTGAGTTGTTACCTTTTTACACGTCAAAAGATTCCTGTTTGCTCTCTTTCTCTTTACCTGAGTTGTTACATTTTTACACGTCAAAAGATTCCCGTTTGCTCTCTTTCTCTTTACCTGAGTTGTTACCTTTTTACACGTCAAAAGATTCCTGTTTGCTTTCTTTCTCTTTACCTGAGTTGTTACATTTTTACACGTCAAAAGATTCCTGTTTGCTCTCTTTCTCTTTACCTGAGTTGTTACATTTTTACACATCACAAGATTCCCGTTTGCTCTCTTTCTCTTTACCTGAGCTGCACCGATGTATCCAGAAGGTTGAACGTCTTCCTGTCTCATGTCCATCTTCAATCGGTCGAGGATGTGGCCACGTGGCTTTCTTTCAACGAAATACACGTGATTTCCTGGAAGGACACGTGTCGCGGCCGAATACGTCCGTCCCCCGTCACTGATCCCGTTCCCTTCCCACCACATTTTAGCCGTCAGCGTTGCCCACTCTTGGTGTCTAATGGGTGCGGTGAGCAGGCTTCTGCTTTAGTTTTGACTCCTGGGCTGGGGGAGGGGGGGACAGGGTAAGAGGCAGGTACTGAACCTGTGTCCCTCAATTGTCCCTCTCATCCCTGCGAAGTTCTGGGAGCTGCCCCGTGTCTCTGTTGTGGGGTCCCGTCGTCCCAAAGGGACGAGGTCACCCTTCCAGACGAGGTTGTGTCTGACCTTAGCCGGGAGCTCACACACATGCACACACACACATGTCTTTGAGATGCCCTGGTCCCCACCCAGCCCTGGCCCCCCTGGTCCACAGGGTATGGGGGGGGGTTCTGCACCCCCAGTTTCACTTCTGCGAGCCCCAGTCGGATCTTGCGTAGTGGACGTGTATCTCTCTCTCTCTCGCAACTTGGACAAGCGAGAGATGAGTGTCGCCTGTCACGACCCTCTGCAGCTACGCGGAAACATTCCCGTGTGACGTGGTTAACGGGGTATCTTGGGAGCCATCCAGTCTGTGCTATCCGGTACGGTCACCGCTCGATATGGGGGGGCTCTTGATCCGACATGACAAGGGGGGGGACAAGGACATGACGTTCAGCATTCAGTCCCACATTCTCAGGAGCCACCAGCCAGGGCACAAGAGTCCGCAGGTGGCCAGGGGCCCCCCACGATGTCCGGTGGCAGCAATCTGGCTCGGACCCTATGCAAACAGTTCCTGGATGGACGGGCAGCCCCACGCCGTGGCCCGGACCAGCCGAGCGCCTGTGAGCCGCCACGCACGGCCGTCCACTCCGCTCGCTGGACGTCACAGGTCTCCTTGGAGGCCCAGCCGTGCGGTTTCCTGTTTCCACTCTCTGCCATAAAGACACATTCCTGCCCGCGCCCTGGGCACCAGTGTCCACTCCGGGATCCGCCGCCCGCCGCCCTGTTTTAAGTGTTTGGTCTTGTCGGCGGCCTCGTTCTCTGACCGACTGTTCTTAACTGTCAACGTCACAACAGGGAAGCTGATCGAATCGGGGTCCGTTGTCCACGTATGAAAAATTCTTTGGGGCGGTGTGGGGGGTGGGGGGGGAGAGGCAGGGCTGAAGCCTCCCTTCCTCACAACCAGGTCTCGTTTCCAAGAAAGGTGTGATATCTTCGTCCAGAGCCAAGTGGCCCTGGCGTGAGCCGTTCCAATAGGCAAGTGAAACCGGAGCCGCCCTGTTCTCTGGCCAGACCTCCCAGGTCCGGCTCCGGGCTCGGCCTCGGGAAGGCTCCCAGGACAGCCTCCCCCCCCCATAGACCCCCCTCCCCGGCTGCCTGCCTGGGTGGGTGGGGGGCTGCCCGGAACCCTCACGAACTTGGCTCCGGGCAGAGATCTGACACCTTGTAGAGGAGCAGCCATGAGCTCTGATCTTTCTGCCCGGTCGGTCGCTGGACTCTGGCCCTTTCCTCTGGGTTTGAGTTTCTTCCTGCGGATGAGCGTTTGGGTCCAACGGACGAGGAACCCGTTCGGCTCTCTGTCCTCCCGCCATCTCCCCACTCGGACTCATCTCCGTATGGTCTCCAAGGAGACGTAACCATGGAGAGAGCTGCCCCGTGTCTATGCGTTCTGAATGGCGTGTGTGACTTTGTTTTTGTTCCGTCCCGGAGACCCCGGGAATTGGGGCGTCCTCCTCGTCGCCCCCTCCTGCCCCCGGTTTACGGATCACGCACCAGGTACCCAGGAAGGCGGGGCTCCTGGGAGACGGATGTCACCATCCAAGTCCTCTCGGGCGGAGCCTCTCGTAAAACATTGCCCGGCCCACGGTGCCGGGCGGGGGAACGTTCTGACACCTTGTTCGGGAGGAAGTGCTTGTGGTCTGGTCACCAGCAATCCAAGCTCATCCCGCCATGAGCTCCCGGCTCCCGGATGCAGCTCCTGGCATCCACCCATCCGGTGGCGTTTCCCGGATGCGCACAGGGACGTCCGCTGGGGCCCAGACCGTCTGGGCAACGGCCCTCGCTGTCCGTCGGCACCGACAAGAGCGTCAACCTCTCCGTGACGATCTCTGCTCTGTGGGCTCACGCGGTCCTCACGGCACATTCTGCCCTGACCCTCTCTGGGCGTGCGGAGAAACTGAGGCAGGCAGAGGTTGAGTGACCGGAGCTGAGCCCCTTCCGCTCTTGCCCACGGCTTCTCCGGAATGACCTCCTGTCGCTAACAGCCATGAGAGCCAGATATGGACACCGAATGTACATACCTTGCTTCTCTCTCTCTCTCTCTCTCTCTCTCTCTCTCTCTCTCTCTCCCCCTCCTGCAGCCATGTCTCAATTGCAGCAAGTTGGTCCCCCGCTGGTGAAGATGGTTCCATGGCCTCCACCTCAGGTGCTAAGAAGAGCTTGGTTGCTGAGCAGTGGACACCGAATGTACATGCTTGACCCCCACCTGCACCCATCACCCTCACGCAGCTGTGTTCTCTCCTGACGCACCTGTTCTTCTGTCTGTGACAATGTCCCCTCCGTGCGGACAGCAGGTGTCACGCCCGCAGAGCACCGCACATCGTAGGTGCTCAGTCAACCAACACTTTCCGGTTGAAGGGAGGGGTCCCAAGTCCATGGGACATGTGCCCGTCATGACGCTCTCCAACACAGCCCGCAGCCACCGGCCCCATGTGGCTGCTTAAGTGTTCATTAATTACAATTAATCCAATTAAACCTTCCATCCGTTCGTCAAACCCGGCCATATTCCCACGCACGCCGTGGCCATATGTGGTGTTTTAAATGTAGATTGAGTGTAATTAATGCAATTAAACACCCAATCCGTCAGTGGCCCAAGCCACATGCGGCTGGCCGGGCAGACTGGGACACTTGTGTCGTCACGGAGACTTTATTTGGCAGTTGGGTCTCTGCAGATGGGATGAAGGGAAGGGGTCTGAAAGGAGTCACCCTGGGTCAGGGGGACCCTGCATGCTCCCAGTGACAGGGACCTGAGAAGAGACGGAGGAGGAGACACAGACACAGAGGAGAAGCCACGTGGGGACGGAGGCAGAGACGGGAGGGAGGCGGCCACCAGTCCAGGGGGACAGCTCATGGCCAGAATGAGGAGTGGTCAGGGTAGACCAGCAAGAACAGTGTGCAGGAAATCTTCAGTCAAGATCTGGGGGAACAGACCCTCAAACTGGGGACATTGGGGTTCCATCATCCTCTTCAGTGTAAAGGCTGCTTTTCAGGGACTGCCCTGAAGTGTCAGCTTTTCTGCCCTTTTGTTCAGGTAGACAGAGTGGGTCTCTCTTCCTTGCCCCTGCATTGCACCATGAATTTCCTGGCTGGTTGGCTCAGTGGTAGAGCATCAGCCCGGCGTGTGGAAGTCCTGGGTTCGATTCCCGGTCAGGGTACACAGGAGAAGAGCCCATCTGCTTCTCCACCCTTCTCCCTTGCTCCTCTCTCTCTCTCTCTCTCTCTCTCTCTCTTCCCCTCCTGCAGCCATGACTCAATTGCAGCAAGTTGGCCCCCGCTGGTGAAGATGTCTTCGTGGCCTCCACCTCAGGTGCTAAGAAGAGCTTGGTTGCTGAGCAGTGGAGCAAGGGGCCCAGGTGGGCAGAGCATCGCCCCCTAGTGGGCTTGCTGGGTAGATCCCAATCGTGCTGCATGTGGGAGTCTGTCTCTGCCTTCCCTCATCTCACTGAATTAAAAATAATAATAATTGTTTAAATATTTAGAGGTGTGAACATCTAAGAGTTTGTTGACCACTGTATACAAAAATAACATGTGACATATATGCATACTGCATGTATTATCTCTTTATATATTCTCTATGTATTTTATCCAAATATTTTATTTTTATTCTCTGTACACTGTATCTTTATATTCTATACTATATGCTCTAGATAGAGATACACATCTACATTTTATATCCATTATATAAAACTATATATATATAGAGAGTATGTAGTATATATTTTATGTTATATATATGGTGTATCTATATTCTACATTATGTACTCTTTTACATATTTTATATATATTATAATCTGTATATTGTATCTATATATTCTATATTACATACTCTTATATATTAAAATGTATCTATTATTACAAATAATGCATATATTATATGCAATGTATTAAAATGCATATGTGTGTCTTAAAGGTACATGCAGTTTATTTATATCCAAAAATTTTTATATATTCTCTCTATATTCTATCCAAGTATTCTGTTTATAGTCTATATATTGTATACATATGTGCTATATTATATACTTCTTCTGTTTATATACAGTGTGTCCGTAAAGTCACGGTGCACTTTTGACCGGTCACAGGAAAGCAACAAAAGACGATAGAAATGTGAAATCTGCACCAAATTAAAGGAAAACTCTCCCAGTTTCATACCTATTCAGTGCAGTTTGATGTGGGCTCACGCACAGATTTTTTAGGGCTCCTTAGGTAGCTATCCCGTATAGCCTCTACAGACTCGTCACTGACTGATGGATAACCTACCAGAACGGGGTTTCTCCACCAAACTGCCCGTTTCCTTCAACTGCTTATCCCACCGAGTCATGTTATTCCTATGTGGTGGCGCTTCGTTATAAACGCGCCGATATTCACGTTGCACTTTGGTCACGGATTCGAATTGAGCGAGCCACAGAACACACTGAACTTTCCTCTGTACCGTCCACATCTCGACTGGCATGGCCGTGGGCTGCTCTGCTGTGTACACGGTGTGACATCATCATCTGTGCATGCGCACATGCTGCCACATCATCCTACAGAAACTGGGAGGGTTTTGCTTTTATTTGGTGCAGATTTCACATTTCTATCATCTTTTGTTGCTTTTCTGTGACCGGTCAAAAGTGCACCATGCCTTTACCGACACACTGTATATATACAAACATTGCATATATATATGCAATGAAATATTACTGAGCCATGAAAAGGGAAGGAAATCCTTGTTGCCAATGGAGATAGACCTGGGGAACATTCCACTCAGTGAGATAAGTCAGAGACGGAGAAAGACAAATTCCACATAGTGTCCCTTATTTGTGGCACCTTCATCTCAACCTCACAGAAACAGCGAGTAGAAAGCTGATCATCCGGGGCTGGATTTGGGGAGAAACGGGGCGATGTTGGTCACAACCCATCAACTTCCCGTTTCTCAAGACGAATCCGCGAAATGCAACCGTGGGACGGTGACCCTGGCGAACAGGACCGTGCCCGTGCGCTTGACTTTGATGGAGAGAGCCGCCCTCCGTGTCCTCACCCCCCCCTTCCCACAGTGACCACGCTGGTGAGGAAGACACGGTGTCTACTTCAGTCCAGCGCTGGGTCCAGCCCGGAAACTGCCCCCTTCCGGGTCCGCGGGCCAGTGAAAGGCCAGTTGCACCAGAGCTGACCTCTCTCCGTGGATAGCGAGTGCCACCAGGGTCCCGGAGCTCCGACTGTCCCCGGTGGCAGGAGGGATGTTTGAGGGGCTCCTCTCCAAAGGCCAGCCGTCCGGCGGCCCTGACCGATGAGGACAGCGTGCGGGACACCCAGCGCCTCAGGACTTCCGTCTCTTGTGACGGTTCCCCCTGGCAAGGACCGTGAGGGTCCCCACCTTGGCGATACGTTGTCACTCGGAGACAAGAGCACTGATTCGGTCAACGTGGAAACAGGACACGTCCCCCACCGGGTCCCTGCTGGGCCCATCAGGGATTCCTTTGTTGGGATTTCACACATTCATCTAGAGGCCCCGTGAGTCAACGCTCAGCCGCGCTCCTTAAGGGACCCGTCTCCCCGAGCCTTCAGAACTTTCCGGTAACAAATTGCTCCCAGGTGTCCTTCTTTACCCAGGAATGCTCAGGAAACGCAGTGACATCACCTGTCTTTCCTCCCGGCCCCCGGGGGGGGAGGGGTGCATTCTGTGACCCACACGTGGGCCACCCCCTCACCCTCCCCCCTCCCCGTCCCCACTCTGCCACAACACCCCTGACCCAAGCCTCTCGGAGGTTCCGACCCCTCCCGGCCGACCCGAGTTCCGTTTCACCCGGTACAACTGTGTTTACCTTCCAGCGAGATGGATGCTGTTAATATCAGCTTTCAAGATGACCGATTAACGACACCGATTAGTCGGGCGATTCCCCGATACGCATCCGTAATTCGATCACGGCGGTAATTTCTTTTCCGATAATCCGATTTACAGATGCGAGCGATTAAGTCATTAGCCTACATCTGCATAGATTACGGGGTCCTATTCCTCCTCCGAGCGAGCGAGCGCGAGGGAGCCAGTCAGGACTCCCTCTCTCCCTCACTCCTCCCGTCCCTGTGCGTGCCGCAGACCACCCTGGGTCATTAGAGGTTGTGCGGGCTCATGACCCATGCCCTGGACAGACAGACAGACAGACGCTGTAGGCTCTGGGACACCCTCCCCATCCCCTCCAGTGTCCATGACGGGAAGGACATGGCCGGTGGCGGACGGGGGGGTGGGGGTCAAACCGGACACTCTGCCTCACAAGAGTGTCCACTTGTACAATAGGCAGCGGTCACTGTCTGGTGGGGGTTCCACTCGTTCTGAGCAAGCACCTCAGTGATGACCACTGTGTCCCCCCTGTCCACGTGATCTTCTTCAATAATAACAATTTTAAGAAAGGTCAAGCAAGAAAGAGAGTTGCCACCAGACGGCAAAGCGCAGAGAACATTGGAAGGAAATAAATAAATAAAAGACAACAGCGGATTCGTCCAGTGGCCCCCAAAACTCGCTTGGGGTTTTGGAGGGGCGGTCGCCCCAGGACGTTCCTGGTGAACCGGGAAAGGTCCCCGCTTTGGGGACCTTGAGGCTGCCATTTGCAGAATGAAATAGCACTTACTCTCAACGTGGTGAAGGTCAAGGTCACGCAGAGAGAGACAGGGAGAGAGGAAAAGAACGTTTAATTAAGTCCACCGTCCACGGCTGCTTTTGTGGACGCCTTCTGTCATTGGGACAGGCCCTGCGCCTGTGCGTAAGGTCCCTGCATCACCCAACACCCTTCCTAGCATGCGCTGGGCGTGGGTCACCCCGCCCCCAGAAGCGCCCCTGTGTCCCCGAGGGCGGAGAGGCAGCGGAAAGGGTGGCTCATGTGTCCTCCGCTATGCTGCCAGGGGTACAGAAGTGACCGGGGCATGCAGGAGCCGTCCACGCGCCCACCCACGGCTGGGCCAACCCCGTGGCGCTCGCCCTGGTGGCCCACGGATCTGTCCCTCCTATGCGTGGGGTTTCTGGGGGGCTCCCCCTCTGAAGCGTTCCCACTGATTTGTGCCAACAGAGTCCGGCTGGGCTCCATGCGTGCGCAATGCGTTGAGTGAATAAGTCAATTGCAGCCATTCCGGGGCGGAGGGATGGGGACATTCTGGGGCTGCCTGGTCAACCCGGTCAGGTGGGGGCCCCCTCATGTTCCCAGGCTCAAGGGCCTTTGCGCGTGGTGGTCACACCTGCTGCTGAGATGGAAATAAGTTCAGAGAAAGAGAACTAATAGAGTATAAATGGAGAGAGAGAGAGAGAGAGACATAGATGGAGGTTGAGGTTCAGATAAAAAGTTATCTATACAAAGACACTGATCACGACGGATTTCCTCGGCGGATAAAGGAAGCTGGCAGGTTCCAGCGGCATGTCTGAAAACCAGACACCCGGGAAAACCAGAGGTACCCATTCCGTCCACACCAGAAGCCCCCAGAACCGGGAGCACCGATGTCCGAGGGCGGGAGACGGACTCTCCAGCTCAGGGGAAGGCCCACATCTCCCTTCCTGCATCTGTTTGTTTTGTGCACACCTGGGCTGATGGGACCAGGCCCGCCACGTGGCTGAGGGGGGCCACGCGGACACCCCCCCAACACACACACACACACACAGCGGGAAATGCTTTCCGGCCAGCCAACCGGGCTCCTCTCTGCCACGTGACATTCATCACCTTCACACAAACCCGTGCAGCCTAATCTCGAGAGCTCCTCCCTCCACTGAACGGACCACAGTGGACGGGGGTGGGGGTGGGGAGGCAGACGTGCCCCGTAAGAGGATCTGCGTGGAACGCCCGGAGCGCTTAGAGAGCTGTGACTTCCCAGATGCCAGAACCACTTGGGTGTTCGAGGGGGCACCCTGACTCGTGAGTTGACAGCGGACGCGGCCACCACTGTGAAGAGGAGACAGGAGACGGGCATTAGGGTCCCTGGGTCTCTCCTTCCCTTCCCGTCGTTGGTGACAATGCTCCCGGGACAGGTGCGCAGACGACGAGGAAGAGGAGGAGGAGGAGGAGGAGGAGCAGGAGGAGGAGGAGGAGGGGGAGGAGGAGGAGGAAGAGGGGGAGAAGGAGGAAGAGGGGGAGGAGGAAAAGGAGGAAGAGGTGGAGAAGGAGGAGGAGGAGGAGGAGGAGGGAGGAGGAGAAGGAGGAAGAGGGGGAGGAGGAGAAGAGAGGAGGAGGAAGATGAAGAGGAGAAGGAAGAGGAGGAAGAGGAGAGGTGGAGGAAGAGGAGGAGGAGGAGGAAAGAGGAGGAGGAGGAGCAGGAGGAGAAGGAGGAGGAGGAGGAAGAGGGGGAGAAGGAGGAGGAGGAGGAGGGAGGAGGAGGAGGAGGAAGAGGGGGAGAAGGAGGAAGAGGGGGAGGAGGAAAAGGAGGAAGAGGTGGAGAAGGAAGAGGAGGAGGAGGAGGAGGAGGGAGGAGGAGGAGGAGGAAGAGGGGGAGAAGGAGGAAGAGGGGGAGGAGGAAAAGGAGGAAGAGGTGGAGAAGGAAGAGGAGGAGGAGGAGGAGGAGGGAGGAGAAGAAGGAGGAAGAGGGGGAGGAGGAGGGGGAGAAGGAGGAGGAGGAGGAGGAGGGAGGAGGAGAAGGAGGAAGAGGGGGAGGAGGAGAAGAGAGGAGGAGGAAGATGAAGAGGAGAAGGAAGAGGAGGAAGAGGAGAGGTGGAGGAAGAGGAGGAGGAGGAGGAAAGAGGAGGAGGAGGAGCAGGAGGAGAAGGAGGAGGAGGAGGAAGAGGGGGAGAAGGAGGAAGAGGGGGAGGAGGAAAAGGAGGAAGAGGTGGAGAAGGAGGAGGAGGAGGAGGGAGGAGGAGAAGGAGGAAGAGGGGGAGGAGGAGGGGGAGAAGGAGGAGGAGAAGGAGGAGGGAGGAGGAGAAGGAGGAAGAGGGGGAGGAGGAGAAGAGAGGAGGAGGAAGATGAAGAGGAGAAGGAAGAGGAGGAAGAGGAGAGGTGGAGGAAGAGGAGGAGGAGGAGGAGGAAAGAGGAGGAGGAGGAGCAGGAGGAGAAGGAGGAGGAGGAGGAAGAGGGGGAGAAGGAGGAAGAGGGGGAGGAGGAAAAGGAGGAAGAGGTGGAGAAGGAGGAGGAGGAGGAGGGAGGAGGAGAAGGAGGAAGAGGGGGAGGAGGAGGGGGAGAAGGAGGAGGAGAAGGAGGAGGAGAAGGAGGAGGAGGGGAGGAGGAGAGGGAGGAGGGGGGAGGAGGAGAGGGAGGAGGGGGGGAGGAGGGAGGGAGGAGAAGGGGGGGAGGAGGGGGAGGAGGCCGGGGCAGATGTTCCTGTGTTTGGTCCGAGTCCCAAGCCACGGGGTCCCCGCTTCCTCCCGGGACCGAGCCCAGACTGAGGACCACACGCCTGCCACCAGGCCGAGCGCTTTCTGGGGTCGCCAGGCGCCTGCACACGCGTGCACGCGCATATTTAGGATACAGTGTCTCTTCTGGACGTTCAGACGGTCCAACCCAACACGCACGCGCCCCCCCTCCGTGCGCGCAGCGAGGGACAGGCGCGTCCCCAGCCTGCCGCTCTGCGTGCCTCTATCCCGGCATGCACCCGGCAGCGCCGCGTCCCCTGATTAACATGGGCGTCCACGTGCGTCTGCGGGACCCGCCCTTCGTCCAGCTGTCTGCACTCCCGCCAGTTTCCCCGGCAACCGCCTTGGAGCGCACGGGGCCCGGCAGTTCTCCACCCCCGCCTGCTGCTGCCAGTGGCACCGGGGAGGTACCTGGGCAGCGTCTGCCAGAGGCAGCTTTGATCAGCCTGACACTCAGCCCACCGGGGACCGCTCCCGTGGTGGTCCCAGGGACGTGGGAATGCGGGGCTCCTCCGCCCAACCACCATGACGGCCTGCTGTGCGCCGCCCAACGCAACACCCACTTCTCCAAGCGGCTCCTGCTTCCCTGACGCCAGCGTGGGGAGCCTGCTGTCCCCTGACCTTACCTCTTCACCCGCACCCCATGGTGGAAACGTCCACTCCTGAGAGATCCAGTGAAAAGTGAAAGAGGGCAAGGAGTCCAGTTCCCGGCTGACCGCCTGCGTGTGATCCCTCAGTTCTGACCGCGGCTATTATTATTATTATAGCAGGTGGCCCTGTGGGTGCCCCTGGTCCGCGCACGGTCTTAGTGTACGCAGGTTTCGGGTGTTGCAGGCATGGGGCTCAGCCCCTGGACGTGCTCTCCGCTGACCTGCGTTCGGGGCCCAGCTGCCTCATGCTGGGGGCATCTGTGGAGTCCCCCTCGCCTGCGCGGACCGGGCACCATGGGGTTTTTTTTTTCAGTCCTGGCCCTTCCTCCCGTCTCCTGTGGCCCCCGGCTTTGTAGGAAGGCTTGACCACCCCTTTCAGTCTCCCCTCCTGGGACCATGGGTGGGGTGGCCACCGCCCTGCTGTGAGGCTCAGCTCCTGACACTGGTCACTTGTGATGACCTCCGCTCGCCCTGGACCAGGGCTTCGCTGGGGACGCCCTGGGGGTCGCCCTAACCCACAGTCCACCACTGTTTTTCCTGCCCCCTTCGACCTCTGACAGTGAGCCACGGGCATTCCCAACACCAGGCGGGCTGTCCAGCTCTGTGGGGGGGGGGGTGTTGACTTCCTCCCGCAGGGCTGCTCGGTTCTGACCCAAATGGCCTAGACCAGGGGTCCCCAAACTTTTTTACACAGGGGGCCAGTTCACTGTCCCTCAGACCATTGGAGGGCCGGACTATAAAAAAAAAAAACTATGAACAAATCCCTATGCACACTGCACATATCTTATTTTCAAGCAAAAAAACAAAACGGGAACAAATACAATATTTAAAATAAAGAACAAGTCAATTTAAATCAACAAACTGACCAGTATTTCAATGGGAAGTATGGGCCTGCTTTTGGCTAATGAGATGGTCAATGTGCTCCTCTCACTGACCACCAATGAAAGAGGTGCCCCTTCTGGAAGTGCGGCGGGGGGCCGGATAAATGGCCTCCGGGGGCTGCATGTGGCCCGCGGGGCCGTAGTTTGGAGACCCCTGGCCTAGACTCGCGGCACAGACCCACGGGGTCAGGGGCTCAGGCACACAGAACGCGGAATGACTGTGACATCCTATTCATTCCTTTACAGGGCGACTTTTTATGTTACTTTGTTGAACCTTATTTTATTTTATGTTATTTCCTATTTCATTCTCCTCTATCGTGTTACATGATCTGAATGTGTCACTTGGTTTTATATCGTATCTAATTTTTTTTTTTTCTGTGTCTGAGGAGGGTGAGAATGGGGTGTGGTCACGTCGGGCGGGCTAAGAGACGGGTCGCCACGGCATTCACCCATCTGAGGAGAACCGGCATCCACCGGGGAGACGGAAATCCCTGCTCGCCAGCAGGGAAGAGCGTGCCCGTGACCCCCACACCCCGGGGGCCCAGATAGAATGACACTTCTCAGACGGGGCTCTTGTGGGCGGAGAGGCGGGGGAAAAAAAAAAAAAAGTGGCCAATTCTCAAAGGTCCAATCATCCCAAATGCAAATTGGAAATTAAACGTCATCAAACAGGTCAGCGGTGCTGCTGGCTGTCTGAGACCAGGATTGGGACGCCTGGGACCTTCCGAAGCCGACAGCCAGCCGCCCATGGCTGTCCAGGTCTGGCTGGCTTTCTGCGTCCATCTGCAGGAAACCCGTCCGGCAATTTTCCGTTTCTGAGTGAGGAGAAGCAAGCAAACAAACAGACAAACAAAAAGGAGTCTTTTATGACCACTTTCCTGCATTTTTCTCCCCGGAGCACCGGCCGGGGACTCAGAATTTCCTGCAGGGCTCTCTGATTTGGGATAGGGTTGGATTGCCTGTTAAAATGCTTCCCTAAGGCCCTGGCAGGTTGGCTCAGCGGTAGAGCGTCAGCCTGGTGTGCGGGGGACCCGGGTTCGATTCCCGGCCAGGGCACACAGGAGAAGCGCCCATCTGCTTCTCCACCCCTCCCCCTCTCCTTCCTCTCTGTCTCTCTCTTCCCCTCCCGCAGCCAAGGCTCCATTGGAGCAAAGATGGCCCGGGCGCTGGGGATGGCTCCTTGGCCTCTTCCCCAGGCGCTGGAGTGGCTCTGGTTGCAAAAGAGCGACGCCCCGGATGGGCAGAGCATCACCCCCTGGTGGGCAGAGCGTTGCCCCTGGTGGGCGTGCCGAGTGGATCCCGGTCGGGGCGCATGTGGGAGTCTGTCTGACTGTCTCTCCTGGTTTCCAGCTTCAGAAAAATATAAAATGCTTCCCTAGCTCGCTGCCTGCTTTGAGCGTGGGATGCCCAGGACAGATGCAGGGCCATGCCGCCCCGGCTGCCCGGCTCAGCTCGGCGAGACACCCACTCAATCACCGCGCGTCGACACGCCCTGCCCCGTGCGCGCGCGAGGGGGGGGGGGGACACGGCCGCGTCCCCTTCTCGGCTCCTGCTCAGAATCGACGCCCTGCGGTCACTCTGGTCCTCATCTCAGTCCGAGCTGACCCGTTGTCTTTCCAAACGGAGGGGGCTGGAGCACACTGAGATGACGCCCCCTCCACCCACGAGATTCCCAGGAAGCCACCGGAAACCCCGAGCTTCTCCACGTTTCCCACGCACGCCCGCCCGCCCGCCGCGCACTGACTCACGTCCATAAAACCTCGCTGCCAAAGTACGTTTCTGGGGATGGGCGGATTCCTGCGTTTTATGGCCCTTCCAGCCGGCTCCCTGTGTGTGGCCTGCGGGGGCTCCGAGGTGTCTCCGTGGCCCAAGTGGAAACTGGCAGCGTGGCCGGACCGCCCAGGGCTCCCGTGACCTCCCAGCCCGGCTGGGTGGAGAAGATGTTCACTTCTACCCTCCCGGTCCTAAATCCCACGCCGTCCTCTCTTCTCACTGGGGGAGGGGGGAAGGGGAGCCACCGTGACTCCGGGACCCTCCGATGTCGGCCCCCCGTGTGGCTGCCTGGAATGCACCCTCAAATCCCCACCTCCTTCTCATGTCTCAGAGGGCTGTGCCTCCGTGTTTGCTGATGAAACCTCTCCTGATCGGCTAGCACCATCTTGGCCCACGTCTGTCCGTTCCCATTCCGTGGGGAGCCCAGAATGCCTTCGGGGTCTGGTCTGACTCACGGGGTGTCTTATTAAAAATAACTCCCCCGTCCCCTGAAAGAGAGACCTATGGCACAAGAGAGACCCTGAAATCTGTGTAGTTGTATGAACCAGTGTCATCCCCCACCCCCCTCAAAAAAAAAATCAATCAAAAAATGCCTCCCCAGCCATTCTGCTTGTTAGAGGAAAATACTGGCAAACATGGGGGAGTCTAAGAAATCACCACCGGCCTTTCTCCTGGGAACGTAGGTCAGGACTGCACACAAGGTGGTGGTGTGATCTTCCATAAATGGCTCATTTTGTTGGCGTTGTGGAAATTATTTCTGAACCTCCATAAATATTTCTGTGAAAACAGACACATGCAACCCCAGTATATGTGGATGGATGGATGGATAGATGATGGATGGATGTGTGGATGGATGTGTGGATGCATGCTTGGATGGGTGGGTGGGTGGATGGGTGGGTGGATAGATAAATGAATAGATGGGTGGATGAATGATGGATGGATGGATTGATGGGTGGATGGGTGGATAGATGGATGGATGGGTGGGTGGATGGATGGATGATGGATGATGGATGGATAGATGGGTGGATGATGGATGGATGGTGGGTGGATAGATGGATGATGGATGGATGGTGGGTGGGTGGATGGATGGTGGGTGGGTGGATGAATAGATGAATGGGTGGATGAATAGATGAATGGGTGGAGGGATGGATGGTGGGTGGATGGATGGATGATGGATGGATGGATGGATGATGGATGGATGTGTGGATGCATGCTTGGACGGATGATGGATGGATTGATGAATTGATGGATGATGGATGATGAATGGGTGGATGATGGATGGATGATGGATGGATGGATGGATGGATGATGGATGGATGTGTGGATGCATGCTTGGATGGGTGGGTGGGTGGATGGGTGGATGGGTAGATGGATGGGTGGGTGGGTGGATGATGGATGGATGGTGGGTGGATGCATGGGTGTTTGATGGATGGATGGATGATGGATGCATGGATGATGGATGGATGGATAGGTGAATGAATGGATGGATGGATGGATGATGGGTGGATGGGTAGATGGTGATGGATGATGGATGGTGGGTGGATGGGTGGATGGACGGATGGATGATGGATGGATGGATGGATGGATGGGTGGATGGCGGATGGATAGATGGAAGGATGATGGATAGATTGATACACGGAATGTGGTCCCTCTATAGACAATGGAATATTACTCAGCCATGAAAAGGAAGGAAATTCTGAGACTCATGTCCGTGTGGGGAACCGGGAGGATGCAGGACTCAGTGAAATAAGCCAGACATCAGGGACTGGGGCAGGAGGGTGGGGATTGAGTGTTTGATGGGGTCAGACTTTCCATCTGAGGAGATGAGAGAACCCTCGACAGGATGACGGAGATGGTTGTGCCACAAGGTGGACAGAAAAGGTCGCGGGCAGGAAGAGGCACCTCTCCTGAGAGAAGCTACGCAACGCGGAGTCCTTGGTGCTGTTTTAGCAACAGCACCCTCAGCGCCTCTGTCTTCTGTGTCTTTAAGGGAACGAGAGTGGACAGGTGTGCTGTGGACCATGAAGACGGGATGCCTGGTCTACCCCGTGAGCCTCCTGTGGAACAGCGGATTGGTGTGTCTCGATGCACCACCGACAGGTGCCACCTGAGCGGTCTGCACCTTGCCTCCCGACCCTGAGGGACACGCCCGGCTCATGGGGGCCACGCCTCGGACGTTCTCCCTGAAGGATTGTGGGTATAGGACAACCTTGTCTGCGTGAGTTCTCTGCCGGGTACCGTAACCACACACAACCCAACACCACTCGGACGCAGAAAAGAGTCTATCTGACGTGACCAGGAGGATGAAACGTGAGGACGCGAAATGAAATTGAGCCGGTCACAGGAGGAGAAAGTCCACTTGGGTGGGAAATTGGGGCTTTGATCCCTGCTCAGGGCACAAACAAGAATCAACCAAGGAATGTATGAATGAGTGGAACAAGAAATCAATCTTTCTTTCTTTCTTTCTTTCTTTCTTTCTTTCTTTCTTTCTTTCTTTCTCTCTCTCTCTTTTCTTCCTTCCTTCCTCCCTCCCCGCCTCCCTCCCTTCTTCTTTCTTTCTTCCTTCCTTCCTTCCTTCCTTCCTTCCTTCCTTCCTTCCTTCCTTCCTTTTCTTTTTCTTCCTTCCTTCCCTCCCTCCCTCCCTCCCTGCCTCCCTTCCTTCCTTCTTTCCTTCCTACCTTCCTCCCTTCCCGCCTCCCTCCCTCCCTTCTTCTTTCTTTCTTTCTTTCTTTCTTTCTTTCTTTCTTTCTTTCTTTCTTTCTTTCTTCTTTCTTTCTTCTTTCTTTCTTTCTTTCTTTCTTTCTTTCTTTCTTCCCTCCCTCCCTCCCTCCCTTCCTCCCTCCCTCCTTCCTTCCTTCCTCCTCTCTCTCTCTCTCTCTCTCTCTCTCTTTCTTCCTTTTCTTTGCTCTAAAACCAATCAGTCAATCAAACAAACCCAGAATCATAAACCCGAATAGTTTCTCCCCAGAGCTTGGGCAGGGGGACATGGGAGAAACCCTGTCACGAACGGGCACACAGTCTGAACAACGCAAGAGGCATCCTCTCTAGGAGTCGGCAGCACAGCATCTTGTGCTGATGCTTAATAACACCTCACTCTCCACTTAACATTTCGTTAAGAGGGTAGAATTCATGCTAAGTGTTCTTACCACAATAAAAAATTATATATATATATTGCAGTTTTATGATCAGCTTTTTTTTTTTCCACTGGAACTATATTAAACATATTGGTAAGTGTGAAAAAAGTGAAAAAATAAAATAAAACGCAGAATAAAACCGGGAGAACGAACGTGCTTTTTGAAAAATAAGGACCGTCTCGCCGCGACCCTGGACGACGTGAATGACGTATTTATAGGGTCGGCGTTGCCACCCCGGGGTGGGCAACGGGCGTGAAACGGAGACTGAACAACCCATTCACTCTCCTCGCCTTGGTTTCATTTCGATTTTAAAACATTTTTCAATTACGGCGTGCGCATAATATTATACGAGTCGCAGGCCCGCGGCCGAGGGCTTAGACGTTTATAGACGTTATATACTGTTCACCCCCCTCCCTAATATTTCCAGGGCCCAGCTGGCCCTGTGTGTGGTTGTTACAATATTATTGACTGTATTCCCCGTGCTGTACTTTTACCTCCCATGATTGCCTCGTATTTAAGAAAAAAAAAAAGAGAAAAAGACAAAATGAGAACTTTGCCCCTTTGCTGACGGAGGAAACGCTCTGCTTGAGGTTGGCTTGGTTGGTCCCAACCAAGCACGTCAGCCTCAGGTGCTAAAAGTAGCTCAGTACTTGAGCATCAGCCCCAGATGGGGGGGGGGTGACCCAGTGATCCCGGGCGGGGCGCATGCGGGAGTCTGTCTCTCTGTCTCCCTTCCCCTCAGTTAAAAAAAATAATTGATCATCTGACTCCACTTCCCTAAAAAAAGATAGAAAATCTCTTTTAAAAAAAAAGTCATTTAATTATTTGCACAAATGCTAGTTTCTCCAGATGGTATTTTCCAACACATTGCTCAGCTGAAATGCATGTGCCATCGTTTTGGGGTACTATTTCCCCTCTCAGGCCGTTCCCCCATTTATGCCATAGAGCAGCGGTTCTCAACCTGTGGGTCGCGACCCCGGTGGGGTCGCCTAAAGCCATCGGAAAATACATAATGCATATCAGGTATTTACATTCCGAATCATAACTGTAGCAAAATGACAGTTACGAAGTAGCCACCAAAATTATTTTTTGCATTGGGGTCACCACAACATGAGGGACTGTCTTGCGGGGTCACGGCACTAGAAAAGTTGAGAACCAGTGCCCTAGAGTCACTGTTCACATTTAATTCCGGCATTTCCCTTTGTTCCACAGGAAGGCGGTCCAGTGTCCAGCAGTCCGTGTTTCTCTCTCTGTAAATTTACTCACGTTATTTAAAATGGTGACGCCGGTTCATGATGTGTTTGATCGTGGTTGTTGAACGCCGTTGCTTTAAAGTACAGTCTGTCCGTAAAGACCTGGTGCACTTTTGACCGGTCACAGGAAAGCAACAAAAGATGATAGAAATGTGAAATCCGCCCCAAATAAAAGGAAAACCCTCCCAGTTTCTGTAGGATGATGTGGCAGCATGTGCGCATGTGCAGATGATGACGTCACACCGTGTGCACAGCGGAGCAGCCCACGGCCATGCCAGTCGAGATGTGGACGGTACAGAGGAAAGTTCAGTGTGTTCTGTGGCTCGCTCAATTCGAATCCGTGACCCAAGTGCAATGTGAATATTGTTGCGTTTATAATGAAGCACCACCACATAGGAATAACATGACTCGGTGGGATAAGCAGTTGAAGGAAACGGGCAGTTTGGTGGAGAAACCCCGTTCTGGTAGCCATCAGTCAGTGACGAGTCTGTAGAGGCTATACGGGATAGCTACCTAAGGAGCCCTAAAACATCTGTGCGTGAGCCCACATTGAACTGCACTGAATAGGTATGAAACTGGGAGAGTTTTCCTTTTATTTGGTGCAGATTTCACATTTCTATCATCTTTTGTTGCTTTCCTGTGACCGGTCAAAAGTGCACCATGACTTTACGGACACAAACTGTATTATTTGTGGAAACCCCCCCCCCTACACTTTTAGCCCCACCCCCCTCGTGAATGTCTGTTTGCCTTGCCTCAGCCCCAGCCTTGTGAGTGACTAACAAATCTAGACATCTATTGGCCAGAAAGGCCACCCTGGGCATCCACCTCTACCGGAGGGCAGGCAGCTACGGGTCTTGGTGTGTCTGGTGACTGCAGACCTGTTCCTCCAACTGCCATGAAGAGCCTACTGGCTTCAGTCATCCGACTCTGATATTAATGGGATATCTCCACGGCTGACGGAACAGGCAAGAGTCCAGCCTATAAAAATCGATGCGTCTGCCACCCTCTGGTCCTATTAATTGGAAGCGCCCCTCCACTCGTGTGCGAGACCACGCAGAGAGTGGACACAGACGGAGGCTGCGTCTCACGCTCCCGAAGTAAGATCTTGGAATGGGACCACCCTGCAGTGGGGACCGCTGGACACTGGACCGCCTTCTGGTGGAATAAAGAGAAATGCTGGAGTTAAATTTGAATGGTGACTCTATGGGGGGAACGGCCTGTCAGGGGCAACAGTACCCCGAAACGATGGCACGTGCATTTCAGCTGAGCAATGAGCTGGAAAATATCATCTGGAGAAACTAGCATTCGTGCAAATAATTAAATTACTTTTTTTAAAAAAGGGATTTTCTATCTTTTTTTTTATAGATATATATATATATTTTAATTTTATTTATTCACTTTTAGAGAGGAGAGAGAGAGGGAGAGAAACAGAGAGAGAAGGGAGGAGGAGCTGGAAGCATCAACTCCCATATGTGCCTTGACCAGGCAAGCCCAGGGTTTCGAACCAGCGACCTCAGCATTTCCAGGTCGATGCTTTATCCACTGCACCACCACAGGTCAGGCCGGATTTTCTATCTTTTTTTAGGGAAGTGGAGTCAGATGATGAATTATTTTTTTAAGTGAGGGGAAGGGAGACAGAGAGAGAGACAGACTCCCGCATGCGCCCCGACCGGGATCGCTGGGTAACCCCCCTCCCCCATCTGGGGCTGATGCTCAAGTACTGAGCTACTTTTAGCACCTGAGGCTGACGTGTTTGGTTGGGACCAACCAAGCCAACCTCAACGACCAGGGCCGATGTTCGAACCAACCGAGCCACTGGCTGTGGGAGAAGAGGGAGAGAAAGGGGGAGAGGGAGGGGGAGAGAAGCAGATGGTCACTCTTCCTGTATGCCCTGACTGGGAATCGAACCCAGGACGTCCGTATACTGAGCTGACGCTCTACCCACCCAGCCACCAGCCAGGGCCCTAGGGATTGGCCACAGCTCATGAGGATCTTGCTGGGCCATCAGGAATGAAGAGGAAGGACTTCTTCCCATGGCCGGGAAACAAGGGTCAGCCATTTCTCCAGGTGGCATCCGACATCGCCGTCCCCCCGGGCCGGTGGCTGAGAGGAGGGAGACCTGTGGGTTCCAGTCTCTCCTGTTTCTTACGTTTTCCCCCCCTTCCCCCCCCGCCCGCCACGGGCTGCCCCAGATGCAGGGCCCCCTCCAAAGCGTTCCCCGCAAATCAACACCAGATGCCCCAGCAGCCTCTATCTTAACAAGCGCAGAGGCCGACAAACCCAGGGTGCGTCGTCCTGCGGAATTAGTTTGATTTAGCTCCGTCTCAACAACTTGAAGCCCAGTTTAAAAATTACATGTGGGGGTGGGGGTGGGGGTGGGAGTGGGGGTGGGGAGGGGTCAGGAGGGGAGGGGAGGGTGGAAATTCGGAACACATGCTTCCCACGGCTTATTTGTCGAGCAGACAGAAACATCCATTAGAATTATGTTGATTTGCCCGGCCGTCCGCGACCCTTTGAAAGATGTTAATCATTTCATTTGTTTCTTGTGCCTCCCACCCCCGCTGCCGCAACCCCCCCCCCCGGCCCCCTGATGCAGGGGAGACGGATATGTCGTTCGTTGTCCAAGCCGGGCGGTTCTGCCCGTTGAACTCTCTCTAACAGGGTCCTCAACCCCACATCTCCGGGAGACGGGGGAGAAATTTGAGACACCCCCCCCCCCCATCACGATCACGGGACGCAGACACAACGAGCTCCTCCGGTGACTAGAACAGCTATGGACGTTTTTTTTTTTTTTTGGAAAGGGACCCCGTGGTGATTAAAGGTCTCCGGCAAGGAGACACCTGTCGTTGGCAAGAACCGTGAGAAGAGCATAGTGGTGGACAGCCCCGCCCGTCGGCCGTCCGTAGCTGATGATGGGGGAGGTCTGCATCCTGGAGCTGGGGACACTCAACCCGGTATCTCAGGTCACAGAAAAGGGGAAGCCCCGGACATTCTCACGGGCGCCTAGCATTAATCCTGCCCGGTGCCCGGTGCCCAGCACGTGGGCACCTCTCTTCTCCGGCACGGCCGGGAAAGGAAACATATTCCGTGAGGGCTGGTAAGAAAAAAAAAAAAACACAAACGTCTCCTGATGGGGTTAAAACCTCCAGCGGGCCTGGGCTGCACATGGCCGGACGCGTCTTAGGATGGTGAACACGGCCCCCCACAACCCGTGCGCGCTCCTGGCGGCAGAGGTGGTGGTGCGGAGAAGGGGAGGGGTTCGGGGGGGGGGGCCCAGCGAGCCAGATCCCACCATCCGGCCTTCTTTCTCTTCATAAAGCATTCCATTGAAACCCTGAACCTTTTTTTTTTTTTTTTTGGAGGTAATTACAGACAGGAAGCCAAGCACATATGAATTTTATATTTACGGTCCGGACCAGGGGTCACCCTTGACATTCCAAAAAAAAAAAACAAAACAAAACAAAAAAACGGGCTTCGGAAATACTTGAGTATGTCGTGTTGATTTTAAGTGCATTTCCTCCCCTTCTGGTATGGGGGCGCGGCCAACCTTTCTCCCGCACGCCCCCACCCCCGGGAAAGAAAAAAAACAACAGAACAGATGTTTCACCGGGGAGGGGGGGGGGAGACACGTGGAGAATCTCTACAGCTGTCTTCTTCCCCTTCCCGGGGCGTCTCCTGGGCCAACACGGGGCGTTCTTTTCAGAGTGCGCCAGTCCCACCGAGGAAGAGCCTTCGGTGACATTTAATTCGTGTCCCTCTGTCTTTTCCTAGAGTCACTTGTCCGCGTGCTAGGAGGAGGCTCGCCTAACAGGTGACGTCGCTCCTGTAACTCTGAAATGCCTGTATGCATACCGATGAAATAGCGCAAGAACGGGGCACACGGTGGCCCCCCCCCCCGGCCCCGGCCCCTTGTCCGGGAGGCAGGTCTGGTGCGAGGGTCCCTCCCTGCACTGCTCCCCCTCCCCCTGGGCTCTCTGGTGTCTGCCCTGGAGTGTGTGTGTGTGGGGGGGCGTGCCTTCCTCTCTTACTGAAATTTGGGGGCTTTGAACGCGGGCCACACGTGGTCTGTCTCGAGCAGCGTGATGAGAGTACGTCTTCACTGCTGACCGCTTGGTTGGGGACTTTATCTTCTGTCGCGTCCAAGGGCGGAAGCTCTCACGCTAACGGTGATGAACTTGATCCCCGCTGACGGCGAGAGCAGGGGACACGATCCTGGGGACACGGTTCTTGTTCTGCGGTGACATTTCTACCCATCTAGGGAGGACACGGGACGGAAGGCGACGAGATGAGTTAGGATTTCGGATGCCTGTGCACACATGTGCCACGTGCTTGTGTCCACCTGTCCTGCGGACAGTCACGGGGACTTTGTCTCGGGGACTGCGTCCAGACTCTGCCCTTGTTGGCCAGGTGACCTGGGCCCCGGCGTCTCTCAGGCTCATTGGGGATCAGTTCCCACCCACATCCCACGTTTTCCATCACGACGACTAGGCGGGCCGCGTCCCTATGAACGCACTCCCTCCTTCTGGTACAGGGACCTTCAGTGACAGCAAGGCCATTTCTCGATCGGAGAGTGGGAGGTGGCTGCATTTATTTTTATTTTTATTCATTTTTAGAGAGGAGAGAGAGAGGGAGAGAGAGAGACAGAGACAGAGAGCGAGAAGGAGGGAGGAACTGGAAGCATCAACTCCCATATGTGCCTTGACCGGGCAAGCCCAGGGTTTCGAACCGGCGACCTCAGCATTTCCAGGTCGACGCTTTATCCACTGCGCCACCACAGGTCAGGCGGTGGCTGCACTTAAAGGCACTCGTGCCTGACCAGGCGGTGGCACAGGGGATAGAGCGTCGGACGGGGATGCGGAGGACCCAGGTTCGAGACCCCGAGGTCGCCGGCTTGAGCGCGGGCTCATCCGGTTTGAGCAAAAGCTCACCAGCGTGGACTCAAGGTCACTGGCTTGAGCAAGGGGTCACTTGCTCTGCTGTAGCCCCCCCCCGGTCAAGGCACATATGAGAAAGCACTCAATGAACACCTAAGGTGTCACAACGAAGAATTGATGCTTCTCGTCTCTCTCCCTTCCTGTCTGTCTGTCCCTGTCTATCCCTCTCTCTGACTCTCTCTCTGTCTCTGTAAAAAAAACAAAAAACAAAAAAAAAAGAAATAAAGGCACTCGACCGCGTACACCACACGCCCCCAAAAGATGGCCCTCATCGGATCACCGCCTTCCGCGCACACCGTGCACACGCGTGTGGTATCATGTGCAGGGGGGAGAGAAAAAAAAGCCCCTGTTCTGTGTAAGACTTGGAGGGGCTCTCTTTGCTTTAAGAGAAAGTTTTTCCATAATGTCGACTGAAGTCGAACATTTTCTTTTGATTACTGGCCATTTGTCTCCTCTCCTGCCTCCTGGCTGATTTCTTCTTCTTCTCATTTCTTTTTTACTGGGGAACGTGGCTTTTTTATTCGAAACAGCCCCCGGCGCTCAGAGGATGTTCTCGGCGTGTAATGCATTTTCCATCTGTTTCCTCTTGCTTCCTTTAATTGAGTGTCTATTTTCTGACGTGCCGAAGTCTCGGATATTTTTTTTTCTTTCTTTCTTTTTTTTTTTTTTTTTTTTTATGGAATGAATTAGGCAAAGCTCCTCCACACGTCATAAATTCCCCCGGATACGTCTTCATCGTTGTGAATTGATCTTTTTCATCCGCCGGTCCGTGACGGCTTTTATTGTGTGTGTGTGTGTGTGTGTGTGTGTGTGTCTTTATTAGAGCGTTTTATCGTCTGCTAATGCACGTCACCCTCTCTCCGCCATTCCACAGAAATGGCCCGCCGTGTGCCAGCCACGAACGCTCTACCGTTTTTCCAAATTAAAAAAAGACAGAACAATCTCCCCCCCCCAAGGATGGAGCCGGTGTTTTTAATTCGGGAAACGCTGACATGCTGACGACGTTCAACCTTCCCGTCCAGAGACGCACGGGGGGGCTTCTCCCCTTGAACGGGGTTTTTGGTGCCATGGGAAGACGGGCTTCGATGCCTTTCCTGCCGCCTTGATTCCTGGGTGCTCTGTCTCCCCTTCCCTTGCGACGGCACTATGACACGTTCATATGTTTCCCATTTTTTTTCCCCTCATCTTTCCATTATTTTTCTCCCCAAAGAGTTTGGCCAGTGACCAGTTTTTTTCATCATTGAGTTTTGTTTTTTTTTTCCCCGTCTCTCCTCAGATCCCGTAATTACTTCTGACGCGTCTTTCCGCGCTGTCTAGGACACAGCGATTACAGCAACGACGCCCGTCGATTTGTCCGCTCTCCAAAGAAATTAGACTTTCTCTCCTGTGCCTGTTGGTCTCGTTACCTGGAAACGGGCGTTCAAGGATTTGGTGAGCGCAGACACCGTCCCCCGGAGCCGAGGGGCTTCTCCCAGCTCCCTCTTTCTCGTCAGCTAACAACCGCGTCCCTGTGTGTCTCCCGGGGAACAGCCCTACGCAATGCATCCTCCCTCAGACACGCCGGAGGCACACTGCACGCTGGTGACAGCCATGACCTTCTCTTGGCTGGTTGCACTCTGCCCTCTGCCCTGCTCGGCGTGGACCAGCCCACGCTATCACCACTGCGAGCTGTGCCCACTGCTCTCCGGGCCCCTTCCTCGCCATTTGTCACGCACAGCACTGCCCTGACCCTCTCTGCCCACGTTCACTTGACCTCTGTGTCAGGCTGGCAGCGGACCTCCCTACCAATGCACAAGTCCCTTCTCATCAAAACCTGACCCTCTCTACCCATATTCACTCGACCTCTGTGTCAGGCCGGCAGCGGACCTCCCCGCCAACACACAAGTCCCTTCTCATCAAAATCTGACCCTCTCTGCCCACATTCACTCACCTCTATGTCAGGCCGGCAGCAAACCTTCCCGCCAACACAGAAGTTCCTTCTCGTCAGAACCTGACCCTCTCTGCCCACATTTACTTGACCTCTGTCTCAGGCTGACAGCGAACCTCCCTGCCAACACACAAGTCCCTTCTCATCAAAACCTGACCCTCTCTGCCCACATTCACTCGACCTCTGTGTCAGGCTAGCAGCGAACCTTCTCACCAACACACAAATCCCTTCTCATCAAAACCTGACCCTCTCTGCCCACATTCACTCACCTCTGTGTCAGGCCGGCAGCGGACCTCCCCGCCAACACACAAGTCCCTTCTCATCAAAATCTGACCCTCTCTGCCCACATTCACTCACCTCTGTGTCAGGCCGGCAGCGAACCTTCCCGCCAATGCACAAGTCCCTTCTCATCAAAACCTGACCCTCTCTACCCATATTCACTCGACCTCTGTGTCAGGCCGGCAGCGGACCTCCCCGCCAACACACAAGTCCCTTCTCATCAAAATCTGACCCTCTCTGCCCACATTCACTCACCTCTGTGTCAGGCCGGCAGCGAACCTTCCCGCCAACACACAAGTCCCTTCTCATCAAAACCTGACCCTCTCTACCCATATTCACTCGACCTCTGTGTCAGGCCGGCAGCAAACCTTCCCGCCAACACAGAAGTTCCTTCTCGTCAGAACCTGACCCTCTCTGCCCACATTCACTTGACCTCTGTCTCAGGCTGACAGCGAACCTCCCTGCCAACACACAAGTCCCTTCTCATCAAAACCTGACCCTCTCTGCCCACATTCACTCGACCTCTGTGTCAGGCTGGCAGCGAACCTTCTCACCAACACACAAATCCCTTCTCATCAAAACCTGACCCTCTCTACCCATATTCACTTGACCTCTGTGTCAGGCCGGCAGCGGACCTCCCCACCAACGCACAAGTCCCTTCTCATCAGAACCTGACCCTCTCTGTCCACATTCACTCGACCTCTGTGTCAGGCCGGCAGCGAACCTTCTCACCAACACACAAATCCCTTCTCATCAAAACCTGACCCTCTCTACCCATATTCACTCGACCTCTGTGTCAGGCTGACAGCGAACCTCCCTGCCAACACACAAGTCCCTTCTCATCAAAACCTGACCCTCTCTGCCCACATTCACTCGACCTCTGTGTCAGGCCGGCAGCGAACCTTCTCACCAACACACAAATCCCTTCTCGTCAGAACCTGACTCTCTCTGCCCACATTCACTCGACCTCTGTGTCAGGCCGGCAGCGAACCTTCCCACCAACACACAAGTCCCTTCTCATCAAAACCTGACCCTCTCTGCCCACATTCACTCAACCTCTGTGTCAGGCCGGCAGTGAACCTTCCCACCAATGCACAAGTCCCTTCTCGTCAAAACCTGACCCTCTCAGCCCACATTCACTCGATCTCTGTGTCAGGCCAGCAGCGAACCTCCCCGCCAACACACAAGTCCCTTCTTGTCAAAACCTGACCCTCTCAGCCCACATTCACTCAACCTCTGTGTCAGGCTGGCAGTGAACCTCCCCACCAATGCATAAGTCCCTTCTCATCAAAACCTGACCCTCTCAGCCCACATTCACTCAACCTCTGTGTCAGGCCAGCAGCGAACCTTCCCACCAACACGCAAGTCCCTTCTCATCAAAACCTGACCCTCTCTGCCCACATACACTCAACCTCTGTGTCAGGCCGGCAGCGAACCTCCCCGCCAACACACAAGTCCCTTCTTGTCAAAACCTGACCCTCTCAGCCCACATTCACTCAACCTCTGTGTCAGGCTGGCAGTGAACCTCCCCACCAATGCATAAGTCCCTTCTCATCAAAACCCACGGGCATGGCAGTGTTACTAAGAATGCCCACAGAATCCAGGCTCCGTGGGGACACCGGGGACCACAGGAGGGGATAAACCGTGTCTCATGACCCTCCGAGGGCCCCTGGCTGGGTCTGAACGTCAAAGTGACCGATGAACAGAAGAAAAGTGTGCAGTGTATGGACTGTAACTTCTGCACGACCCGGGGCCTTAGGAGACACGGCTGACCCACGTGTCTTGTGCTGGGTTTAAAGGACAGGGGACAGCCATGGGGACACTGGACAGGTCACGCAGCGTCTGTGAGGGAACTGCAGGGAAGCGCGGACACATAGGAGTCCTGTCCGTTAGATTCTTCTCGGACACAAGGATGCCCCTCACTGCCAGGTGCAAGGAGGGGACCCCGCACTTGGGCATCTTATGACCTGTTTCCGGGGTGAAGGACCAGGGATGGGGGGTCAGAGCAGCTTTCCTGCTGGTCCTGTTTTGTCAATCTCCTTCCACTTAAATATCCAAGATCACATATCCTGAGGTGTGTGTGGGGGGGTGCATGTCCCCAGCTCCGTCCCTTCCAAGGGTCAGGCACAAGGTCAGCAGATTCCACGACACCCCAGCAGGCACCCACACCCAGAGGCTCTACGTCCCCAGTGTCCCTCTCAGCGCCTGCAACATACTAGATGCTCAACAAACACGTGCCGGATGAAACGTGTCGATCAACAAACCGTCTGTGAGCTTTCTCTCCCCTGTCCAGTCATTCTGGCACCAGTTTGGCAACATCTCCACCTTGGTCTGTGTCAGCCATGTGTCCCCAGAATGACAAGGACGTTTGCAGGATTCAAATGTCTCCATGTCAGACCTCTGCTAAGGGGCTGAAGAGATGACACATTCTGCAAAGGTTTGCAGGAAATGTTATGCCCTCCGCCCCCCGCTGCCTGGAATGGGCAGGCATTCAAAAGGCCAGATGTTGGAATGGGCACCCCCATCCCCACCCTCTGCAATTGCTGGCCGGGCATCTGCAAGGGGAGGGTTTTAAACACCCTCCCACGCGCAATCGGGAAAGACGCAATAAAGACACAGAGGTCACTGGGAGTCTCGGAGGGCCCATTGGGTGCATTAAAAATGTTAAAAAAAAAAAGCCTGACCTGTGGTGGCGCAGTGGATAAAGCGTCGACCTGGAAATGCTGAGGTCGCCGGTTCGAAACCCTGGGCTTGCCTGGTCAAGGCACATATGGGAGTTGATGCTTCCAGCTCCTCCCCCTTTCTCTCTCTGTCTCTCTCTCCTCTCTCTCCCTCTCTCTCTCCTCTCTAAAAATGAATAAATAAATAAATTTTAAATGTTAAAAAAATAAAGACAACAATTTAGACCAGGGGTCCCCAAACTAGAGCCCGCGGGCCACATGCAGCCCCCTGAGGCCATTTATCCGCCCCCGCCGCACTTCCGGAAGGGGCACTTCCTCTTTCATTGGTGGTCAGTGAGAGGAGCACATTGACCATCTCATTAGCCAAAAGCAGGCCCATAGTTCCCATTGAAATACTGGTCAGTTTGTTGATTTAAATTTACTTGTTCTTTATTCTAAATCTTGTATTTGTTACCGTTTTGTTTTTTACTTTAAAATAAGATATGTGCAGTGTGCATAGGGATTTGTTCATAGTTTTTTTATAGTTCAGCCCTCCAATGGTCTGAGGGACAGTGAACTGGCCCCCTGCGTAAAAAGTTTGGGGACCCCTGCTTTAGACCAACATGACTATCCAAATCTCCTGATTTCAGCACATTGGTTTCAGAGGCAGAAGTTTAGGTGGCCGGTAGAATCGACGATTTCTGCACAGCACACAGCCGAGGGCGGAAGCGTGGTGGTGCCCTGCTTCTGCGGTCTCCCCCTGTCGGCATGCACCAACACGGGGGGGGGGCGCAGAGGACTCGGGTCCCCCCCCAGGTGCGAGGACTCTCTTGGGGGGCCTGCTTGGAAAGTACGGGGGTCACTGTGGGTCCGGGAGCTGGGAGCCCAGCCCTCCACTGGTGCCAGTCCCCCCCCTCCCCAAGGACCAGTGTGTTTGGGAAGCAGAGAGCCAGGCGAGAAGGTGGTCGATTTGAATACGAAAGACACTGCACAAAAGGCCCTGGCCCCCCGCCCAGCTGGTCCCGGCAGGGCCTCTGCCAGCCTTTTATCTCGCTCACAATGACTCGGGGCGTCCCCCAAGGATGGCCTCGGTGACTCACTAAAGCCCCAGAGAATCCTGGAAGCCCGGGTCAGTTTCTGCAGCCCCCTCCCCCCTCCCAAAACAAGCCGTCCACGCGGTTGTGCGTTGGTGGCGGTCTCCCCTAACGACGGACGGGCCACGGGGCTTCAGTGCAGAGGGTATTGGCGGTTTGTTTTTAAGGTGGATTTTATATGCAGAGACAGCATGACCCTCACAAGAAAAAACAAAAGTGTCTGTGGATATCGCCAAGGGACCTCTGGAGCGTCAAATCACGGTGGGTGTCAATTAGTAGGTAGAGAGAAACATAGATAGAAGGTGATAGATAGATTAGATAGATAGATAGATAGAGACAGATGATAGAGATAGATAGATAGATAGATAGATAGATAGATAGATAGATTAGATAGATACATAGATAGGTAGATAGATAGACAGACAGACAGATAGATAGATAGATAATAGATAGAAAGATGATAGATAGATATGATATATAGATAGATGATAGATAGATAGATACAGATGATAGATAGATAGATAGATAGATAGATAGATAGATAGATAGATAGAGACAGGTGATAGATAGATAGATAGATAAATAGATAGATGATAGATAGAGACAGATGATAGATAGACAGATAGATACATAGATAGATAGGTAGATAGATAGATAGATTAGATAGATAAATAATAGATAGAGACAGATAGATTAGACAGATCAATAATAGATAGAGATAGATAGATTAGATAGATAGATAATAGAGACAGATAGATAAATAGATATGATATGATAGGATAGATAGATGATAGATAGATAGATAGATAATAGATAGAGACAGATGATAGATCGATTAGATAGAGATAGATAGATATGATATGATATATAGATAGGATAGATAGATGATAGCTAGCTAGCTAGCTAGATAGATAGATAATAGATAGATAGAGACAGATGATAAATAGATAGATAGATAGATAGATAGATAGATAGATAGATAATGGATGCATGGGTGAATGGATGATGGATAAATGGAAGGAAGGAAGGAAGGAAGGAAGAAAGGGAAGGAAGGAAAGAGGGAGGGAGGGAGGGAGGGAGGGAGGAAGGGAGGGAGGAAGGAAGGAAGGAAGGAAGGAAGGAAGGAAGGAAGGAAGGAATTAAGGATAAATCATATTCCATTCTTTTTTTTTTTTTAGATTTTATTTATTCATCTTTAGAAGGGGGGGAGGAGCAGGAAGCATCAACTCCCATATGTGCCTTGACCAGGCAAGCCCAGGGTTTCGAACCGGCGACCTCAGCATTTCCAGGTCGAGGCTTTATCCACTGCGCCACCACAGGTCGGGCTAATCTGACTCCATCCTGTGGATGGACCTCATTTTGTTCATCCATCCGTCCGTCCGTCCGTCCGTCCGTGGACATTTGCCTTGTTTCTACGTTTCAGCTATTGAGGGTCACGCCGCCGGGATCGCAGCTACGCAAATATCCTTGCGTATCCGTTTTCCATTTTGGGGGGGGGTGAGTCTCCACCCCAGAAGCGGGGTTGCCGGGTCATCGGTCGGGAAGGTAGCCACACCTCCCGGGACCTTATGTAGGTGACTCACGTTGGCCCCACGCAAAACATCCAGCAGAGATTGAACGGTCCGTCCACCCTAGCTGCCCTCTGTGGAGGCTGAGACGCAAAAGCATCCCTGTCACCCCACTCTGCACATCGGTGTCTTCCTGGAAGACACCCCTTCACCTGCCTGCCCGGCACACCGAAGGACACCCGCGTCCCACCCACACTCCCGGTCCCAACGGCGAAGTCACCACCCCAGGGCTTCCTTGGAAGGCTTCCTATAACAATGAGACTGTGGGCATGCCCCCCAGAACGCTATCTCATCCTCCGTCCGCTCCATTATTCATGAGCGGTTCTTCGCGTGTGAGCGCGGCCCCATCGGTTGCATTAGGAGACGGAGATTTTATTATTTATACGCGATAAGTGCGTTCATGAATAATTGACGGCCCCGCATAGAGAGCGCGCAAATAAATACGGCAAATTATCCATTTGTAACCCGCCGGGGGAACGTATAAAATTGCACTAAATACCATTTTTAATCAACGATCGGCTGGTAAAAAGCCACATCAGGGGGGGACAGTTCAGACCTTGTTTTTCTTTGTTCCCTTCACCGCATACCCTTGGCGGGAGCACGGGACCCCTCAAAATTGAGTCATGGGCCCAAAAGGAACACAAGGATGTTGATTGGTGGGGGGGATGCGTTCGTCACGAGTGAATTCACGAATCAGGTGCTATTTCTGTGCCTAGAGCTGCTATCTTCTGAATCGCCTGAAATATTGTTTCTCCATAGGCTGTTTACAAGTGCTAACTTGACATTCAAATATTATTGTGTGCCTTGCAAGGCAAGAATGCAGCTCATTTCGATATGGGGGGAAGGGAGAGAGAGACAGAGAGAGAGAGAGAGGGGGGGGGAGAGAGAGAGAGAGAGAGAGAGAGAGAGAGAAAGCATCAACTCACTGTTCCACTTAGCTGTATGTCCATTGATTGCTTCTCTATCTATACTCATAACCCGAAGGTTGAGCCGGTGTTTTTAGGATGCAGCCACAGACCCCAGGATTGAAGGGGCGACCGTGGTACTCCAGGTCCTGGAGTGGACGATGCTCTATACCCACTGTGCTGTTGGCCAAGTTACTTCTGACGTTATGAAAATGGAAATCAACACGTTCGTCTTAATTAAGCTAGAAAAATGTGTGTACGCAACAGCTAGCTAGCATGTGTGATGTAACAAACAGCCCCGGAATCCAGCACCTAAAAACAAAGGAACATTTCTTTCCGTCTCAAGCGTCCTGGGCTGGTGGGGTGGCTCTTTTGGGCACTGACCGGACGCTGGAGGGTGGGACTCCGTGGAGGTGCCTGGGAATAGCCAGGATGCCGGAGGGCCATCCCACACCACCTCTCATTCTTTAGAACAAAGAGTCCTCATGGTGGCGGGCACTGTCCCCATGTAGGTGACAAAGACCTTGATATATAAGCTCTTTTCTTGTCTAAGGTGACTGCAAGGGGGAGGTGAAAATGAAGGGTACCATTTTGCACACAGAGTTTAGAACAAACCCCATTAATCAAGTCCCTCACGAGCTCATGTGATAACCCCACAAAAGCCCCGTGGATGAGCTCACGTTCTACGAGCATCTCCCTGATCTCAGTCTCTCAGCCATGACGTGACCTGCTCACCAAGACGCTGGAGGTGGCTTTGGGGTTCCGTCAGCACAAGTGGAGCCTTTACTCAGAGAAACAGGGGCCACGTGATCAAAGCAGATCATAGGCGTCATGGGTTTTTCAGAGGGTCCCTCGTTTACCCTCAAACGGAAGCCCCAGCTTCACAGAAAACACCGATCAGTGGTCAGTGGGTCACATGTATTGTTTCTGCTTGTGAGCTTCGGAGTTGAAGAAAAGTCACAGGTAGTCGGAGAGGTTTGAAATCAAATCCAGGGAGGCCATCCGTTCAAGGCGTAGAAAGAGCCACATCGCGATTCAAACGCCATTTATCCAACTCGACGGAGAAGCCTGGCGTGGAAGGGAGTGCACACAGGTGTCTCATTGCCACTGAAACCAGCCACAGAGGACAGGTGTTGAGTGCACACAGGTGTCTCATTGCCACTGAAACCAGCCACAGAGGACAGGTGTTGAGTGCACACAGGTGTCTCATTGCCACTGAAACCAGCCACAGAGGACAGGTGTTGAGTGCACACAGGTGTCTCATTGCCACTGAAACCAGCCACAGAGGACAGGTGTTGAGTGCACACAGCTGTCTCATTGCCACTGAAACCAGCCACAGAGGACAGGTGTTGAGTGCACACAGGTGTCTCATTGCCACTGAAACCAGCCACAGAGGACAGGTGTTGAGTGCACACAGGTGTCTCATTGCCACTGAAACCAGCCACAGAGGACAGGTGTTGAGTGCACACAGGTGTCTCATTGTCACTGAAACCAGCCACAGAGGACAGGTGTTGAGTGCACACAGGTGTCTCATTGCCACTGAAACCAGCCACAGAGGACAGGTGTTGAGTGCACACAGCTGTCTCATTGCCACTGAAACCAGCCACAGAGGACAGGTGTTGGGTGCACACAGGTGTCTCATTGTCACTGAAACCAGCCACAGAGGACAGGTGTTGAGTGCACACAGCTGTCTCATTGTCACTGAAACCAGCCACAGAGGACAGGTGTTGAGTGCACACAGGTGTCTCATTGCCACTGAAACCAGCCACAGAGGACAGGTGTTGAGTGCACACAGGTTGTCTCATTGCCACTGAAACCAGCCACAGAGGACAGGTGTTGAGTGCACACAGCTGTCTCATTGCCACTGAAACCAGCCACAGCGGACAGGTGTTGAGTGCACACAGGTGTCTCATTGCCACTGAAACCAGCCACAGAGGACAGGTGTTGAGTGCACACAGGTGTCTCATTGTCACTGAAACCAGCCACAGAGGACAGGTGTTGAGTGCACACAGGTGTCTCATTGCCACTGAAACCAGCCACAGAGGACAGGTGTTGAGTGCACACAGCTGTCTCATTGCCACTGAAACCAGCCACAGAGGACAGGTGTTGGGTGCACACAGGTGTCTCATTGTCACTGAAACCAGCCACAGAGGACAGGTGTTGAGTGCACACAGGTGTCTCATTGTCACTGAAACCAGCCACAGAGGACAGGTGTTGAGTGCACACAGGTGTCTCATTGCCACTGAAACCAGCCACAGAGGACAGGTGTTGAGTGCACACAGGTGTCTCATTGCCACTGAAACCAGCCACAGAGGACAGGTGTTGGGTTTCAGGAGGAATGCAGATTAGGAAAAAAATGTAACAGTTGGGAGTGCCCATGTCCATAGATGCACAGATAGCGGATATGACCACCGTCTGAAGGACAAGACCCATGTGTGCCCTCAGTGGGCGTCTCCACCACCTAATCCTGGAGGTGGACATTGGATATTCCCATGCACAAGCGAGAGCTGACATCTAAGCCCCTGGGGACAGAGCCCTTGACCTTCAACCTATTAAAAATGAAATTTCTGCCTGACCAGGTGGTGGCGCAGTGGATAGAGCATCAAACTGGGATGTGGAGGACCCAGGTTTGAGACCCCGAGGTCACCAGCTTGAGCGCGGGCTCATCTGGTTTGAGCAAAGCTCACCAGCTTGGACCCAAGGTTGCTGGCTCCAGCAAGGGGTCACTCGGTCTGCTGAAGGCCCACAGTCAAGGCACATATGAGAAAGCAATCAATGAACAACTAAGGAGCCACAACAAAGAATTGATGCTTCTCATCTCTCTCCCTTTCTGTCTGTCTGTCCCTCTCTCTGTCTCTGTCACACACAAAAAAAGAATCTTCCTGTAATAAATCGGCTGGAGGTCCCACTTAAATGTTTTCTTGCTGAAAGCTCCCGTCTGTCCTCAGTTGGCCGAGGCTTGGTCACTGCGTCTTGGCTGTGGCCCTGTCCACGCTCCGTTCCTTGGCCTTGCGGGGTGTTGAAGGACAGGCGTCACACCTCGGCACGGGGTACGAACACGGCTGCAGGACGCCCCGTGAGCAAAGGGACCAGGCCTGTCCCTGTCTGTGCACCCGGAGTGGACACAGACAACATGTGTGCTCACAACGTCGGACATCTGGACGCCTGGACTTTTAACCCCGAGAACCTCACCGACAAGTTGTCAGACCCCGGCCTGCCCTCTCATCTTCTAAAACGAATGTCGACCCCGTAAGAAAAAAAAAAAATAAAGACAAAAAAAAAAAATTCAGAGCGACCCACGGAGTTTCCAGCCGCTGTCCAATCGGAAACACATGGATTGATATTGCAGAGAAATATTCATGAGCTGGAAAATGACGTGGGGGGGGGAGGGGACCTCCAGGAGGGACCATGACAAGAGGCAGAAAATGGCTTTAAGATGCCGAGTCCTGACCTCCCCGCCACGCCGGGTCGGCCTGCCCAGAAGCGGCCGACCTCGGGGCTCTGCACCGGCCCACCTGTCACTTACACTTAGCATGTCTCGGGACTCCGGACCGGGGAGGTGCCCCCCAACGCCTCCCACACAGGGGGGGGGCACTCAGAAACACCTGGTGACCTCACAGGGGCCCCCGAGGAGGGAAGGTGAGCAAGCCCAGACATGGAGCTGGCGGCCGCACGCCCCCTCCCAGCGTGTCTGAACGCGGAAGGGTCACCTGCTCTGAATGTCCTGCTGGGTCTGCGATGGACGTTCACGCCTGTGCCTGTCGCTCCTGTGGCCCCCCCCCCCGGCCTCCCGACAGCACGGTGAGGGATGACCGCTCCCCAGGAAACGGTGGGAAGGAACAATTGCATCTTGGGACCTGAGGAGGGTCAAGGAGGGGACCCGGGGAGGAAAGGGAGGGACAGAGGAGAGACATGGGGCTGTGGGCGAGGGTCCTTTGGCACAAGGCGGGGTGTGCCAGGTGGGCACGAAACAGGTAGGTGAGGCTGGGCATGGAGAAGGCAGGGTGAAGGTGGACAACACACACAGCTCACAGGACCAGCCAGGGAGCACAGCGTGTGAGCACCTCTCCCGAACCCGGGCCACAAGCCCCTCGTGAGACCACGTCCCCACCTCAGATGGCGTGCAAAATCTGCCAGACCTCTGCCTGTGCCCCTCCCCCGGAAACATCAAGGGCTTCGGTGAGCTCTTCCTTCCCCAGGGGACAGCCCTGTCCCCTCCCTTACAGTCCTGCTGCATTGGGGGCGAGGGGCCCACCCACGCCTCCTCCATCTCGGGGTGCCTGATGGATAGGGGCACACCTTCCATGCACACACTGGGTCCACAACATCACTTGCTGACCCTCAAAGCCTCTCCGTGGTCCCGTCTTAGCCGAAGGCCCCCCCTCCCCACCTTAAGCTGCACCCCAGTCCTAGGAGCTCACACAGAAGACGTCTTTGTCCCCAAGCACAGTGGTGCCCTTGGCCAACACCCCTGCCTCTGGACCCCCCTCCCCTCCTTCCCTCCCTCCCTCCCTCCCTCCCTCCCTCCTGGAGCCCCCCCTCCCACCCCCTCCCGGCCGGAGCCTTTGCCAAACACTCTTCGCTCTGTGGCAGACCCTTGTTTTTTATGATTTTAATTGGCGCTGGGGCCCGGCAGGGTTACAACCCCCGTGTTTACACTAACGGGACTTTAATAACATGCCTAAGAGGTTACAGGAGCCTGGGGCTCTATAAACGTTTTAATTCACACAAACCCACCCAGGGATATTTCCACTTACACCCACTGTGGTCAGGACGTAAAATCCAGGATGGTCGGCGGCGGGCTCTCTCCTCCCCGCTTCATGTCCCCCCTCCCCCCCCACCCCTGCCCCGTTGGGTGGCAAGGGAGGGGGGGCCTCCCTCCCCAACCCCGCCCAGCACAAAGGCAGCAAGCAGTCCACAGCCCGTTGCCGCATTGAAACATGCCCGTTGCCGCACGGAAATACGCCCGTTGCCGCATTGAAACACGCCCGTTGCTGTACGAAAAAACGCCCGTTGCCGCATTGAAACACACCCATTGCCGCATTGAAATACGCCCGTTGCTGCATTGAAATACACCCGTTGCTGCATTAAAATACGCCCATTGCCGCAATAAAAGACGCCCGTTGCCGCATTGAAACACACCTTGCGGGTCCCCGGGAAGCGCCCAGATGCAGGACAAAGCACACAGCACCATGGACATGTCCCCAGGGCTCCCAGGGGTCCCGCTCCCTGCGCTTGGAAGGGTCAGCTGCAAGTGCATGGCTGACCCACGGGAAGAAGGCTGTCACCACACAAGACGCAGGAGACGCAGGTGTGGTGGGAGGTCCCTTGCTGAGCCGTCCGACGCCAGGGGCGTTTTTCCGGTTGGGACTTGCCCTTTGAAGAACGACATTTGAGCCACAGGGGGCCCCTCCATCCACTAAACCGGCGGACGGGTGGGCGGCCACCGAGGCTGCCCCCAGATCTCGGCAATGGTGAACAGCGTGACCACGCACATAGGGGCGCATGTATCTTTTCTATATAGTGTGTCTGGATGTCTTTGAATAAATCCACAGGGTGGCAAGCGGCAGGACGTCCATCTTTTTCAGGGATGAATACTATTCCGTTGTAGATACATCCGGTACATCCTTGCCTTGTTTCCAAAGCTTGGTAATTACGAGTAACGCGGCAACGAACATGGGTGTGCGCACATCTTTGGGCGTATAAATGAAGCTGTTTTCTTTTTTTTTTTAAAACAAAAGCAACAACAGCAGAAGTCATCTCCACGTATCTGTCACAGGACAATGGGGTGAATACTAAGAGGTGACATTTCCCACACTGATCACGAGGCATGCTGAGTCTGGGTGGTCTGAGATCAAGATCACGATCCCGCCTGACCTGTGGTGGCACAGTGGATAAAGCATCGACCTGGAAATGCTGAGGTCGCCGGTTTGAAACCCTGGGCTTGCCTGGTCAAGGCACATATGGGAGTTGATGCTTCCAGCTCCTCCCCCCTGTCTCTCTCTCCTCTCTCTCCTCTCTAAAAAAAAAAAAATGAATAATATAAAAAAAAGATCACGGTCCCCAAAAGCTCACTGGGGTCCACAGATTAGCCCACAAAGGCCGAACATTGTGGGAATCCGGTATCTCCGGACTTACGGCTGTCCTCTGACTCGGAGATGCACCCCAGCAGCCGGCCATTCCCACCACCACATCCTCATGCCGGTTCCTCCGTGGAACATTCTCAGGACGATGAGCTCACTTCACGAGGCCCTTCTGTTTGGGGGCACGTGGCTATCGGGGAAGTCGTCACCTGTCTGCAGGGGTTGGGGAGCCCCCTGTGCCCAGTGAATGACTAGAGCTCAAATCATCTGGTGTCTGTAATCTCAGAAAGTTTTGGGGGACCCACGTGGCCAGTTGACCCTGTTGCTACCTGACCTCACAGCACATCATTGTCTGGAGAGATTCGGCGTCATCAAAGCAGGTGACATTGCATCTTGATGCCTCTGCTGTAACGGGAGCCAGTGTGAGCATGATCGATGTCATCACGGCTGATCTCTTCGTCGGGCTGTCCCCGGGGGGACTGCCACTCAGATCCTGCACACGACAGACACCTGTCACCGCTCTGCAGTAAGAGGCCCTCTTAAAAGTTCCAAGGTACCCTTAGGAGTGGCAAGGGCTGACGGTGTCCCCCACCCTCTCCAATGTGCCTGTTGAAGTCCTAAACCCCGAGAACTACAGAATGGGGCTGCATTTGGAGACGGGTCTTTACAGAGACAAGGGGTGGTCAGAGCTGTCGCTGCTCACCTAGCCGGTGAGGGGGGCACAGGGAAGGGCCAGCAGTTGGACTGGCCAGCACCTTCCTGATCATTTCTAGGACAGTCTCCATTGAGTGAATTCTATCCCAATGGCCTAGGGCAGGGGTCCCCAAACTTTTTACATAGGGGGCCAGTTCTCTGTCCCTCAAACCATTGGAGGGCCGGAGTATAAAAAACACTATGAACAAATCCCTATGCACACTGCACATATCTTATTTTTAAGTAAAAAAAAACCAAAACGGGAACAAATACAATATTTAAAATAAAGAACAAGTAAATTTAAATCAACAAACTGACCAGTATTTCAATGGGAACTGTGCTCCTCTCACTGACCACCAATGAAACAGGTGCCCCTTCCAGAAGTGCGGCGGGGGCCGGATAAATGGCCTCAGGGGGCCGCATGTGGCCTGCGGGCCGTAGTTTGGGGACCCCTGGCCTAGGGGCTCAGGGGGTCACTGGGGCTTGAAAATGGGGACCGTCCCAAGCAAACCCGGGTGACTCAGTCACCTGGCACCTGCAAGCCGGGTCAACTTGGATGGCTCCCCTCTTGAACTCTAAACCGTGGGTGTTCCTCTTGTGACCATTTTTTTTTTCATTTGACACCAACGTCAGTCTCATTTCCGTGGGATTTCACTGGCACCAAACCTTGAGAGGAGAAGCAGCTCAGACCGGCACATGCCTCTTCTCCAGGGAAAACCTGCCCGCATTGTTCTTTCTAGTGATCATTCCCTTTTGCGGGCACTGCGCCCCCTCCCAGGACAGCCAAAAGGGGGGAGCGAGCAGAGAAATGGACACGGTTTCCAGGACCAGACTCTCTGTAACTGACCCATCTCCTCTCCACATTGGCCAAAGGGAAGTCCCTGCAGATGACCCCGAGAACGGCTGATACAGCCATGAATCAGGGTTTTTTTTTTTTTTTGTGGGGGGTGCTTCCAGGACAAAGAGCAACCACCGACTGAGTGACTTAAACATCAGACATGTATTGTCCCCGGTCGTGAGGGCTGGAGTCTGAGACCCCGGTGCAGGCAAGGCTGGGTCCCCCCAAGGCCTCTCTCCCGGGCGTGCAGACGGCCGTCTCCTCCCCGGGTCCTCACACGGCCGTCCCTCTGTGTGTGTCTGTGTCTCCTCCCCGGGTCCTCACACGAACGTCCCTCTGTGTGTGTCTGCGTCTCCTCCCCGGGTCCTCGCACGGCCGTCCCTCTGTGTGTGTCTGCGTCTCCTCCCCGGGTCCTCACACGGCCGTCCCTCTGTGTGTGTCTGCGTCTCCTCCCCGGGTCCTCACACGGCCGTCCCTCTGTGTGTGTCTGCGTCTCCTCCCCGGGTCCTCACACGGCTGTCCCTCTGTGTATGTCTGTGTCTCCTCCCCGGGTCCTCACACGGCCGTCCCTCTGTGTGTGTCTGTGTCTTCACCTCCTCTTCTTATAAGGACCCCCGTCCTGTGGGGTCAGGGCCCTCCCTCATGACCTCATTGTACATGAATCACCTCTGTAAAGACCCATCTCCAAATACAGCCCCATTCTGAGGTCCTGGCACATTGGCGAGGGACGGGGGACACTGTCAGCCCTCGCCACTCCTAAGGGCCCAGGACCCTGGAACTCTTAGAAAGGCCTTTTACTGCAGAGCGGTGACAGGTGTCTGTCGTGGGCAGGGTCTGGGTGGTGGACCCCCGGGTACAGCTGATGGAGGGATCAGCCGTGATGACATCGAGCGTGCTCACAGCGGGCATCCAGAGTTGGGTGACTTTCGTGACACAGAGCTCAGTCTTTCCTGAGGGGGGGACGCACCAGGGGCCCCGTGGCCAACGCACACGTTTGGACATCGCGGTCCTGCCGGTTCCCGCACAGGCGCAGGAACACCAAGGCCCGAGAGTCCCAAGAGTCTGCCGAGGCCCCCGGCCGGCTGCACCCCTGCCCGGTCAGACGCAGGACTGTGTCGATCTCTGCAGCCTGTCTGAAACGTGCGGAGAAATACGCCCAGTTCTGCCTCCTCTTCCTCCCGCTGCTCCACGGGGGGAGGAATGTCGGAGATCCCCAGCTCGGTGACCCGGCAGCCAACAATTCATAAATTCATTTGATTAAAAAAGAAAGAAAGAAAGAAAGGAACAAGGAGAGCAGCAAGCAGCCCCACAATCCCTCTAATAGGCTCCGTTCTGCGCCGCCCTGCCAAAGACATTACTTCATTAGAGGGGTTTTTTTTCTTTTCTTTCTTTCTTTTTTTTTTTTTCTTTTCTTTTTTTTTAAATTTTTTTTTTCCTCCTCTAAATGAGAGAAATTTTAATGACTTCTCTTATTTATCGTTTCCATATGTAAGTAGTTATCTTTCTTCCAGATGGAAATGAGACCCCTGAAATTACCACAAACGGGGCCAGGCCACAAAACATGTGTTTCCCTGCGGCCCGGGGCCCACCTGCCTCCTCGAATTACCGTTAACCCGCCGGTCCACTGCCCAGAACCTGCGACCGGCGGGCGGGAGGGCTTTGAAAGCCCCTCGTTTCTCTCTCTCCCTCTCTCTCCCTCTCTCTCTCTCTCTCTCTCTGTCTCTCTTTTTCTCTCCTCTTGTTAAATTTGCTCGGGACCCCCGGAGGACGCCCCATCGGAGTTTCGGCAAATGAGCCCTGATAATATTAAACACCTGGTAAGCCCCGGCCCCCCCCCGGGGGGGGGTAGCTCCACGCCGCTGCGTTTGACCTCTGCCCCCCGGCTCTCTGATTCCTGGGCCGAATGCAGACGAGGGGGCCGGGCTGAGGAAAAGACACCTGTTGGCCGGGGTGACCTCGAAGCTGGGGCTGCCTGGGGGACCGGGAAGCTAGGTAGAGCGTGCCCCCTCGTTCTGCCTCCCCCCAGGGGGGGGGTAGGGCACGATACAGGTGTTTCCTCCGGTGGGGGAGGCGGGCTCAGATGCCCCAGCAGGAAAATGGGGGTGAGGACCCTGTAGAAACAGCCTGCCCGGATGGGGGTGGGTGGATGGACGACCACCCCACCATCATCCCAGGGACAGTGGACTCGCTGGGAACGTGAGACACTTGCTTCTGGATGTCCGAACGGAGAGCCGTCTGCGGACTCACAAACCGTCCTTGGGTCTGGGGGCGTCTGTCCGGATGTCCCCGGGGAATGCCTGCTTTTCAGACAAGGCTGCCTCTTCCTCTTCCTCTTCCTCTTCCTCTTCCTCTTCCTCTTCCTTAGATGTGTGGCGACCTACCTCACGCTTGGGTGGGCCCTGGGCTCGCTCAGCGTCCTCCAGGCCGGGCACCCCGGGAAGGCCTCCGGACACGTGGCCGCGAGGTCCTGTGGACTCGGCGTCTGCAGCTCTGAGTCGAGGCGAGCACGGACGTGCAGGTGGCCCGTTTATTTATCAGGAAGGACGACAGGGGATGGACGTGAGCTGGCTCACTGCCTCCCAGGAAGTCCTCCGACCTGCTTTGCAAGGTCACTTTCAGATGGGGGGAGGGCCAGAGGCAGAAGGATGGGGCAGGCGGCCAGCTCCCCTCCCCTCCCCCCCCGAGGGCTGTCAGCACAGCCGGCTCACCTGCCAGGGACCCCGCAGCGCCTCTCCCGGGGCCCGGAGCGCTCAGACATTAAACAGCCCGTTTTGGACCATTTAAAGGACGTCGGGCGGAGGAAGGAGGAGGAGGAGGAGGAGGGGGAGAAGGGGGTGGCTGGGCCCGTGCCGTGGGGACCCAGCTCCGATGTGTCACAAGTGATTTCCGTCCGGGAGGCCGGGCGGCGTCAGATCCAGAGGGTGCCCGTCGCTCTGGCGGAGGCTGGGTGGCTCCCCGCGTCCCCGACGCGAAAGGTCAGCCCTGAGCTCCCAGCCAAGTGTCTCATTAAGACCAGCAGCTCCCTGGTTTGTGTGTGTGTGTGTGTGTGTGTGAGGGTGGGGGAGGGAGAGAGAAGCATGATGGATTCAGACCCTGGTGAGCCGGCTCTATCCTGTGCCCAGCGAGGTGGCCAGCCCTGGGACGGGTTCAAGCCCCGGTCTAATAGGGAAGCCTTTCTCCTTCCCGGGTGGTGGGGTGGGGTGGGTTGGGGGACAGGGCAGCAGGGTTTAAACAATTTGCCACCTCGTTCGAAGATGAGTGAGCTGCCAGCCGCAGGAAACAGGGGCTCTCTGAGCCGCCGCCCCCCCCCCCCCCCCCCCCCCGCGCCAGACACGGGCCACAACTGAAGTCCAATTGTCTTCACCCGGCTGGTAGCCATCACTTTGCATCAGGCTGCCGGGCTGACGCGTGCCAACCTCCATCTCGCTGCCCCGCGCTTGACGGGCGCCCGTCAGCTCCGCTTAGCCCGCCGGGCGTCAAGGTGTCACGGGGTTTTAAGGCTGGGACTTGGGAGACAGACAAACCTTCCGGAAGCCGCGGGGCCGGCCGCCGCCCCTCCCGCCCGCAACGTCCCCCCCCCCCCCCCCCGTCCTCGCGGTAAGTTAATGCGAAGGCAGCCGCTCTGGCCCCCACCTGAAGCAGCCAGGAGGACGTGGAAGAGAGATGACGTCCCTCCCGGGGGAAGAGCCACCGCCGAGGACAATAGCATCGCGGCCTCTCTCTCTCTCCCTCTCTCTCTCTCTCTCTGGAGGCAACTTTGGGGTTTTTCTGTCGGCAGAACCGTAATTAAACGGCAGGTGGATAATGAGCCCTCACATGGCACTGAGTTTCTGAGGGGACCTCTATTTAGGGAAAGGCTCCCGGCTGGAAAGGGGGTGTGTGGCTGCTGGCTCCTCGTGGCGTGGAGGCGTGCAGGGGACCCGGGGCCTCTGAGGGGCTCAAACCCACACACGCCTGGCGTCCCAGAATGCGGTACGGTCAGCGTGGAGCCATCCTGCCCGGGATGCGTCTCAGGGGGACGGGGACACACACCCGGAGAGCAGGCCACCTCTCTCCGTCCCTGCGCAGAAATGCGAGATGCCGCACAGCCTCTCCGTAGCCACCGAATGCCTGCTACATCAACGGCACGTCCCTCGGGCCAGGCGCCCGCACCCAGCTGGGTCCTGGTCACCTCGGTCGCCACACACAGGGACGCTCCAGCCCCTGGTCCGGACCGCGTGTGGGGTGTTAATGAGGATTCCGGCCAAGAAGGGGGGGTTAACAGGGCAGGGTGCAGGGACCCCGCGCTTCTCCGTGAATCAGTTCTTTCTCGGCCGGGCCCTCCGTGGCCAACAAAATCCTGGGAAATAAAATAAAAGCAAAATAAAACATTTTCTCCAGCCGCTCCTGCCGACGGGGACAGCAGCCCGTCTGGTGGGATGTCAACCCCACATCGACCCTCTCACTGGTGGGAATACATTTGGGGGTCAAGGCGACAGCGTCCGCAGAGACTCATCCCCCGAATTCCTCAGCCTCACTCACACCTTCAGATCTGCCCTGTGCATTTTATAGGACCCCGAGCACCCTCTGTCCGAGCTCCAACCCCAGCACAGCCTCTGTCTGAGCCTGGCTCCTGTTCATGGCCGCATAATATTCCACTGTGCGCATGGACCGTGTCCCCTTCCTTCTCGTCTCCAGCAGCAAGCCCCCGGGCTGCTTTCTCATCCCGGCGGGCGGCTGTGAACCAGGCGGCAAAGGACATCTGACTGAGACGCCTGCATCCCACGTGCCTGTCGGACACGCCCACAGAGGCATTGTCCCCTCCGGGGCATCTAACTCCTCCCCCGGCTGGCCGGGCGGCACGTGTGCTGTGACCCCCTGCAGCATGGACCCTGAGCGTCTTTCCAGAACCCATCCGGACTGCGGTCGTCAGGAGGAGTGAAGCGGGAGGTCCCTGAGCGGCGGGGAGGTCGTCACGAGGAGTGAAGCAGGAGGTCCCGGAGCGGCGGGGAGGTCATCACGAGGAGTGAAGCAGGAGGTCCCTGAGCGGCGGGGAGGTCGTCACAGGGAGTGAAGCAGGAGGTCTCTGAGCGGCGGGGAGGTCGTCACGAGGAGTGAAGCAGGAGGTCTCTGAGCGGCGGGGCGGTCGTCACGAGGAGTGAAGCAGGAGGTCCCTGAGCGGCAGGGAGGTCGTCACGAGGAGTGAAGCAGGAGGTCCCTGAGCGGCGGGGAGGTCCTCACGAGGAGTGAAGCAGGAGGTCCCTGAGCGGCGGGGCGGTCGTCACGAGGAGTGAAGCAGGAGGTCCCTGAGCGGCGGGGCGGTCGTTACGAGGAGTGAAGCAGGAGGTCCCTGAGCGGCGGGGCGGTCGTCACGAGGAGTGAAGCAGGAGGTCCCTGAGCGGCGGGGCGGTCGTCACGAGGAGTGAAGCAGGAGGTCCCTGAGCGGCGGGGCGGTCGTCACGAGGAGTGAAGCAGGAGGTCTCTGAGCGGCGGGGCGGTCGTCACGAGGAGTGAAGCAGGAGGTCCCTGAGCGGCGGGGAGGTCGTCACGAGGAGTGAAGCAGGAGGTCCCTGAGCGGCGGGGAGGTTGTCACAGGGAGTGAAGCAGGAGGTCCCTGAGCGGCAGGCGGGTGTCATGCAAAGCATTTCAGGGGTTTCGACCGCCCGCCAGTATGTGGGACGACACAGTGCCGGCTGGACCGCGGGACCCAGGGAGGCAGGAGGGACCCATCTGCTGCACAGGTGAACGTCACAGAACCCGGACACGGCCGTCCACGGTCATAGGAAGCACCTGCCCTCCCCCCTCAGACTCTCTGTCTCTCGTCACGTCCTCTGAGGCTCTAACACTTTGTCCCCGTTGTCACTGCCGACGGACGGCACATGTGCGTTGTTAAAATAAACACCGCGGGTGGAGATGTTTTATAAGAAACAAGGGGCCCGTGAGGACGTTTCCCGTGCTTGTATGTTTATTCCGAGACACCCCGCCAGGGTGGGAGGAAGGCCCCGGGCTGCTCACGGAACAGCGACGAGCTCCACGCGGCCGTGACCCTGGAGGTCTGACGAAATCGCTCGCCGGAGTCGGACAGAAACTTCTCCTACATCACCCTCGGGGGAATGTGCTGCCCACTTTGCAGTTTGTTAAGGGAGCGGAGGTTTTTCTTAAAAATTAGAAAAAAAGAAAATTTGAAAACAAAAATAACACGGCAGCTGTGACGTCTTCCAAAGCGTCAGGAGAGAAAAGGATGGAGGAGAATGTGTTCATTACAGCCTCAAAGCCGCCGGGGCCCTGACGGAGGACAGACCGGAGGGTCCCCACGGCCAGGGGCAGCCGGCCCATCCCCAGGCGTGTCCATGAGCAGTCTCACTCTCAACTCCACACTGAGAAGTGAGGAGCCAGTAGACACGTGTGAGCTCGCCTGGGTGCCCGCAATGGAGGCAGGGGGCAGAGGCTGGCTGTTCACGGGGCTCCCCCTCCAGCATAGACAAACTCCTATGGCTGTGGGCACTTCTAGGGAAGAAAAGAAGCAGAGAATGAAGGAAAGAAGGAAGGGAGGAGGGAAGGAAGGAAGGAAGGAAGGAAGGTAGAAAAGGAGGGAGGGTGGAAGGGAGGGAGGAAGGAAGGAAGAAAGGAAGGAAGAAAAGGAGGGAGGCTGGGAGGGAGGGAGGAAGGAAGAAAGAAAAGAAGGAAGAAAAGGAGGGAGGGTGGGAGGGAGGGAAGAAGGAAGGAAGAAAGGAAGGAAGAAAAGGAGGGAAGAAAAAGAAAAAACAGGAAGGAAGGGAGGGAAGGAAGGAGGGAGGGAGGGAGGAAGGAAAAACAGGAAGGAAGGAAGGAAGAAGAGGAGGAAAGAAGAAAGGAAAAGAAGAAAGGAAGGAAGGAAGGAAGGGGAAGGGAGGGAAGGAGGGAGGAAAGAAGGAGAAGGAAGGAAGAGGAAGGGAAGGAGGGAGGGATGGAGGAAGGAAGGAAGAGGAAGGGAAGGAGGAAGGAAGGAATGAAGGAAGGAAGAAAGGAGAAGGAAGGAAGGAAGGAAGGAAGGAAGGAAGGAAGGAAGGGAGGGAGGAAGGAAGGGAGGGAGGGAGGAAGGAAGGGAGGGAGGGAGGAAGGAGGTGGGGGCCAGGAGAAGGACCCACAGCTGTTGTGGTGTGGAAGTTGTCACACGTTTCGTGGCACTGATCCGTGTTCATGTCTGTATACATCCCACATTGTCCTCAATCTGGTTATTGGTCCCTCGTGGCCTGAGTGGTGTTCCCAAATTTTACTCCTCCATGGAACTTGGGAAGAGGACCTTATTTATAAATGGGTCTTTGCAAACCGTGTGTAGGGTCTGAGAGGAGTCACCCTGGGTCAAGGGGGCCCTGCACCCAGTGACAGGGACCTTAGAAGAGACGGAGGAGGAGACACAGACACAGAGGAGAAGCCACGTGGGGACGGAGGCAGAGACGGGAGGGAGGCAGCCACCAGCCCGGGGACACCTGGAGCCCCAGGAGCTGGGAGAGGCAGGGGGGACCCTCCCTGGAGCTCCTGGAGGGAGTGCGGTCCTGGGCCCCTGGACCTCACACGTCCACTCTCCAGGATGGGGAGCATGGATGTCTGTAGTTCTAAGAGTGGGGGACACTGCCATGACTACCCCAGGACACTCACACAGTCCCCTTAAGTCCTCTGAAGTTCCATCTTCCTGACCACACAGATCGGCCCAGGGCCCTTCCTTCCGAAAAAGACAGAAAAACCTCATGGCTTCCAAGTGGCACTCCAACGCCCCCAAAGTGGCAGAAGAGGTTTGCGGGCGTCCCCTCACGATTCTTGAATGTCCGAGAACCTCTGTCACATCCCGTGCGCGATGTGGGCTGCCTGACCCATTTGGGTGACACGGATATTCTCCTTAAAAAAAAAAAAATTAAAAAAAAAGATTATTTCTCTTTCGGCGTGCAAAGGGAGAGAATTGGGGGGGGAAGCAGAGTAGGTCAGAGTTTTTGAGAAGAAAAAAGAAAAGAGTGCAGGTTGAAAAAAAACAGATAAATCAATAAACAGGTCAGTCAGTGTGGCAATTACCCGGTCCTCCCCCCCCCCAGAAAAAAAGGAAAAAAAAAAGTGTTATTAGGGGAGCCGTTACAAGCAAGCGCATTATGTAAAAAACGTTCACGGCAACGGGGGCGACCTACTTTCTGGGTCAATTAAGGAACAGGGAATGTTGCCTGCAATGAGAAGGGAAGGATCTCACCCTCCCTCTCCTCTGATTCTGGTTTGTTTACGGAGCGATGGAAACGCAGAGGATGAGACGTGAGAAACTGATAAAATAAAAAAAATAAAAAGAAGAACAGGCAGGAATCGGTGGTTTTTCTAGCTGGCAAAGCTGTCGCAGGGCGCGTGCTCACCCAAGTGCGGTAGGGCAGGTGGCAGGATTATGGAACTGGGGGTCCCAGGACACCCCACCCCCCACGCCATCTCGGCCGCAGACGGTGGCCCTGTTTCAATAAAGCGCGCAGGGGCAGGGACGCCAGGAAACCGTGCGTCTTGTCTCGGGTCCTCCTGCGTGCGCTGGAGGGAGCTCCTTCAACCTCCCGTTCCCATTCGCCCTGATAATAATAATCCCCATGTGACCCTGTTTTGGAAATGGCGACCGTGTGAGAATGTTGTTTCTTTTCTTTTCTTTTTAAATATATATATATATATATATATATATATATATATATATATATATATATATATATTATTCATTTTTAGAGAGGAGAGAGACAGAGAGGGAGAGAAAAGGGGGGAGGAGCAGGAAGCATCAACTCCCATATGTGCCTTGACCAGGCAAGCCCAGGGCTTCGAACCGGCGACCTCAGCGTTTCCAGGTCGACGCTTTATCCACTGCGCCACCACAGGTCAGGCTGTTGTTTCTTTTCTATACGCACCTCGTTCTGCGCTTGGATGGAGGTTGGCGCCCGCCGGTCCCGAAATCCCGTTCTGCTCCGCGCTAGCTATCCGTGACAGGGGCGCTTCGGGGCGCATTTGCGTCTTCCCAACAAGCGGAAAGCGGAAAGGGCGGAGTCCGTGTTCTTGTATGGAGATCCGGCCTTAGCCCACGGAGCACGGGGGTGGGGGGTGGGGGGGGTGCGTGAGAACAAGAGCCATCGCCACGCAGGGCATGGGCTACAGACGGCAGCGTGGAGGTTGTGGAAATCCGGGGAATGTCTCTCTGGCGAGTGTGTCCCGCGTGTGAAGCCCACACGTCCCCCAAGCTGGCTGCGGGTCCCACCTGGAGCTTGGTCCCTGCAAAACAGCTCCAAGGCCAGTCTGGACCCGGGGCTGACCCCAGCTCCGTCCCAGCTTGGAAAACGCAGAGGTTCTCTGTTGGGAACCGTGGGAAAAACCCACAGCGTGCCGGAGACAGGAACGGACGCAGCCAGACCTCCTCACACCTCCCAGGACGGACAGACAGATGGAAGCGGTGGAGCACCTCGGCCGGAACGTGCCTCGCGACCCCACGGGAATCAGAAGGGCGCCACGCCCGCTGGCCAAGGGCGGGCGTCCCTGTGGAAAGGGAACACGCCGACCACTAAGGAGATTTCCCCAGGATCCCACCCCGGGGCACCAGCCGTGTGGAGATTCCTGCGTCAGGGAAACCCTCCGCGCTGTGTTTGGAAGACACAGAAGAAAGAACGCCCGGGCGCGGGGAGTCAGAAGGGTTGGCACGGTGGCCCTCACAGACTTCCACCCACCAAGCGCTGTGCCTGTCGACGGCACACGTGTCCTCTCCTTTGTGGCCGCCGAAGGAGAAAGAATTAGTGTGTGTGTCTCTGCACAATCTTTTCATTCCCCACCAAGTGTCTGCTGCAGCGAAATCAAAGCACAGAGAATGGGCTTCCTGCTTTTTTTTCCCTCCAAACTCTGCTGTCTTCTCTCTCCGTGGGAGCCGCCAAAGCGTTACCTGGCACGGGTCACCTGCGTTTAAGCCAAACAGAAAGGGACCTGCAGACCCCGTGCCCGCTTGGAGCTGGCGGGGGCTGACGGAGGGGGTGGATGCTGTAAATTGAGTTTAGAGTCTGGATGTCATTGCTCTGTGCTCAATTCAGCCACATACACACACACACACACATACACACACATACATACACACATGTACACACTCACATACACACGTACACACATGTACACACATACGCACACGTACACACACATGTACACACATACACACACATACACACACGTACACATATACACACATACACATATACACACACATACGCACATATACACACATACACATATACACACATACACACACATATACACATACGCACACACATACACATACACACATGCACACGCACACACATGCACACATACATACACACATAGACACACATACACACATACGCACACACACATATGCATACGCACATGCACAGACACATACACACACATACACACGCTCATACACACATACACACGCACACACGCACACACGCACACACATACACACAGAGACACACACATACACACATATACACACGCACATACGCACACACATATACACACACATACACACACATACACACACATACGCACACACATAGACGCACATATGCACACACACATACACACATACACATACACACATACACATACAGATACACACACATACACACATACACACACATACATACACACATGTACACGCTCACATACACACACGTACACACATGTACACACATACACACACGTACACACACATGTACACACATACACACACATACACACACGTACACATATACACACATACACATATACACACACATACGCACATATACACACATACACATATACACACATACACACATACACACATGCACACGCACACACATGCACACATACATACACACATAGACACACATACACACATACGCACACACACATACGCATACGCACACGCACAGACACATACACACACATACACACGCTCATGCACACACGCACACACGCACACACATACACACAGAGACACACACATACACACATATACACACGCACATACGCACACACATAGACACACACATAGACACACATACACACACATACGCACACACATAGACGCACATATGCACACACACATACACACATACACACATACACATACAGATACACACACATACACACACACACACACACACACACTAGCTCACGCAGATGACCCGCTAGGACAAGAAATAGCCCCGCCTCCCCCCCACGCTTCACGAGTCACCCCCTCTGCGTTGATACGGCCAAAGCGAAACCCTCATCTGACTGTCCTCTCCCAGGTCCCCTCTGCGAGGTGACTGAATAGGGGCCTTTGGTTAAGTGAGTTATTAAAAAATAAAGCCACCCAACGTTGGGATTCTCTGCTCAACCCTTGTCAGGCAAATTAATTTATTGCGCGGAGAGGGAAAAAAAAATCCAATCGGTGAGCGAGCGAAGCGGTGCTGGCCAGTGCGGGGGGGGGGGGGGTTGGCGTGAGCTTCCCGCATGGCCGAATCCCATCACGGCCTCTGACAAGCACGCGGGCGCGGCATCTCATCACGTCACCCGGGAAACGTGAGAATGCAGGAGTCATTATGCAGCGAGGTGTCTGAGCGCTCAGCCCGGGCCCGGTAATCGGTAATGACTGCCTGTCAGGCCGGGAAGCAGTGTCCAGAAAGGCTCTGTCCACCCTCTGATCACGGCCCCTGTGCCGCTGTAGTTTCATTAGCGGCTCAAAAGGGGACCAGGTGTGGACACCGGGCCGGTGACATGAAAGCCACCGGGAGTGATCAGAGCTGCTTTTCAGAAAGGCGGCGAAGACTCAGGGCCACTGGAGAGAGGGAAGGGATCGGAGGAAGGGAAATGAGATTCATTCGGAAGGGCACAAAATGAGCACTGGTCAGCAGCCCTGAGCTGTCAGGGGACGGCCGGACGGCAGGTCCTTTGTGAGCCGAGAGCGAACCCAGCCGGTGGCAAGGGATTTGAGGTCTCCGGAGGAGAGCCCAGAGCCACAGCCCAGTGCACCAAAGAACGCCATCGTGGAAGGTTTCCGAGAGAGAACGTCATGCGTCAAGAGTGAAGCCCTTCTTTGGGGACACAAGGATGCCCCGCTCTGTCCCGAGGACGTGCGTCACCCTTTTCACGCGGACAGGGCACGCGGGGACAAGATGGCTCAGCCCCCGTAGGAATGAATCCCCTGGCTGGAAAAGCCAACGTCTGCCGCTGTTTTCCCCGTAGGGCGTGCAGGTGACGGTCAAGAGACAGAATCTCAGCGGAGGGTCCAGGAGCTCTCGCCCTCATTGCCAGGGCCGCGGGCAGCTGAGTTTCGGAAGCTGGAGAGGTTTCAAGGCATCTTGTGGCCTTCCAAGTGTATTAAAGGTGCCGGGGCTGTGGTCACGAACACCCACAGGAAGTGCCCTGCTCAGAACGGGCGACCTTGCACAAGTCTCTTTAGAGGTTGTCTCTCTGCAACCTGGAATGCTGTTATGAAAAAAACAGCAAACCCCACCAGGGTCCAGATGTGCCCGGACCATGGGGGCAGGGTCACCGTGACGCATCTGATTTTCCCCTCGGAGCTGCCCGAGCTGGGTGTGGCCTTTTCCACAGGCCTCTGCTCATGGCCCCCTGTGTCCATGTCTCCCTGCACACCATGTGTTTCTCCTGCATGACTCGGAATCATGATGCTCTGGTCCCACCCGGGGGAGGCTGAGCTCCTCACAGAAACGTGTTTCCCTCATCTCTCAGGGGCAAAGGAGGGATGGATGGAGGGATGGATGGATGGATGGATGGATGGATGGATGGATGGATGATGGAGGAATGATGGATGGATGATGGATGGGTGATGGATGGGTAGATTGGAGGATGGATGGGTGGATGGGTGGATGGATGGATGGATGGACGATGGATGAATGAATGGATTGATGGGTGGATGGATGAATGGATGGATGATGGATGGATGATGGATGGATGATAGATGGGTGATGGATGGGTGATGGATGGATGGATGATGGGTGGATGGATGATGCGTGGATGGATGGATGGATGGATGGATGGACAATGGGTGAATGAATGGATTGATGGGTGGATGGATGAATGGATGGGTGGATGAATGAATGGATATATGGATGGATGATGGATGGATGGATGGATGGAGATTGGATGGATGGATGGATAGTGGATAAATGGATGATGGGTGATGGATGGATGGATGGATGGATGGATGGATGGATGGATGAATGGAAGGATATATAGATGGGTGCATGGTTGGATAATAGATGATGGATGAGTGGTGGATGGATGCATGGATGGATAGATGGATGGATGAATGGATGGGTGGATGGATGATGAATGGATGGATGGGAGGATGGATGGGTGGATGAATGGATAGATGGGAGGATGGATGGGTGGATGAATGATGGATGCATAGATGGATGGCTGGATGGATGGGTGGATAGATGGATGGATGGAGAATGGAGGATGGATGAATGGATGATGGATGGATGATGGATGGGTGATGGATGGATGGTGGAAGGATGGATGAATGATGATGGATGGATGGGAGGATGGATAGATAGATAGATAGATAGGTGATGGATGGATGGATGGATGATGGATGGATGATGGATGGATCAGAGGATGGCTGGCTGGATGGATGATGGGTGGATGGATGAATGATGTATGGGTGGATGGATGATGGATGGATAGATGGGAGGATGAATGGATGATGGATGGGTGGATGGATGGATGGATAGGTGAATGAATGATGGATGGGTGGATAGATGGGATGGCTAAAGGGATGACAATGTGTGTTTGCCGAATGTAACTGAGACCCCTGGGCACTCCCAGTAGCTCCTGGAGCATCCTGGGAAGGGCCAGAGGGTAGGAGACCCAGCACAGGTGATGTCAGAGAGACAGGAAATGACATGAAGATAAACACCTCGCTCCCCAACGTGGAGGCCCCCTGAGGGCCCTGGGCCATCTCATCTGCCACCACCTGCCCCCCCCCTGGACAGGCTGCAAAGATTACATCCGAACCCCCTTTTTCTGAGTGTTGACTAGACCTTAGTCTCTGAACACAGAGCCCGCCGCCTGCCCCGTGGGGCCCATCTCTGCTCACCCCCACTTCTGCGCACCGTGAGCTCAGGGTACCACCTTGCCGTTTAATTGTCCCCACAGTTCAGGCTCACCGTGGGGGCTCCCTGGGTGCACAGACCTGCCCCGAGGAACCCCGCCCTGAACCAGAACCGAGAGACCCAGCGAGCCCTAATCGGACCACACCCAACATGACCTCCTGACTCCCTGAAGCTTTGTGCACCGAGGTTTCAAAAATGAGAGAACAAAAGGGTAAAAGCGGGATCGATTTCAGGCCCCTTCCTCACCCCAGTTTTCAAGGGGATTGGTCATTTGCTTGTCCCTTGTAACGGACCGATGTCATTGTCACTATTTCCGAATCCTTTTCCTGGTTCTGTGTCCCTGTCTCCCTGCCACGGTGACTTCACATCACTTGACAAAATCACTCGCAGCACAAGGGTCCTTCAAACTCTCTGGCGATCATTTCAAAGATTTCCTGCACCCCTGATTGTCCGAAAAGAAATTTACCTCCAAGGACAATACTGCCTCCTTCATTCCTGCCGGCAATGCTGGGCGCTGGACCCTGGACACGGGCAGACATTTCTGGGAGCTTTTTGGGGGGAGGAAATGAAAAAAACAAACAAACAAAAAACAGAAGATGGCCTTATTCATAAGAGAGAATTAAATTTCGCCACACGTTCGTTCGGTTGCAAGTTATTATTATTATTATTTTAATGTTTCTTAAGTTTTCTGCAAATTCGCCGCAGGCTGGTGGTCCCAAAGGCGTTTCGGGGTTTTAATAGATCTGATGAACGTCCGATTGATAGCGTCCATCGCTGCAAGGTGTGTGAGAGGGAGGAGGGAGAAGCCCCCACGTCATGAGTGTAAACGGGTTTAGCCCCCGGGAGTGCTGTAATCATCGGCCAGAAGGCTTTCAGGGAGAGAAAATGAATGTGCCGCGTTTAACAACTGTAATGTCCTCTGATGTTGTATAGTAATAAAAAAAACAAGGCAATAACTAATTTGAGAAGTGTGTAAGTGCCTGCCCACAGACACAAGCAGTTCATGCAAACATTTTTTTTTTATTTTTTAATTAAAGGGATGTTTCTATTTCGTGGAAACTATGTCTTTCTCTTAGCTTTATTGGGAGCAGATGGTTCTCGTTTGGAATTTCCTATGCAAATACGTAGATTGCTTTTGGAGTAATAAGCCCGGTACAATGCAACGAGGTTAGTGTTTTCTTTCTGAAAAGATGCATCCAAGTTCTAATGTTACCGTGTTGTTTAGGACCTGGGATCACCGTGTATCACTGCCAGGGGACAATTAAAATTCTTGGCCGGGGCGCCCGGGGTCGGAAAAACAAGCTTCACATGAACATCGTGCAACACGGTTTCCAACATTCACTCGTCATCTGAATTTGGGGGACAAAGTTAAGCGGTCTGAAACTGTCTTGATCATCACCTTGCACCTGCTTATGTTTTTTTGGGAGGGGTATTTTTAGGTGACAGGAGGGGAGACATAGAGACAGACTCCTGCATGCGCCCCTACCAGGATTCATGCGATAATGTTGTCTGGGGCCGATGCTCTGATCAACAGAGCTATTTTTAATGCCTGGGCATCTGTTTGTGTTTTTATCCATGCATATTTCCTTAAAGAGCCAGGGCATTGGGACCCTGGGGTCAGCCCCGCCTGGTTCAACCCTGTCCCATGCCACATCACACCATTAGCACCTCGTGTCCACCTGCAAAGCAAACCCCAGCCACCCTGCTTCTTCTCCTCACCTGCCCTGCCGGCCACATCCCAGAAGGGCCGATTTCCTTCCGCGGTCAGCCATCTCTCCCGGTTCCAGACTCCATCCTCCTGCACGGAAGTGGACGCTGGTGACCCCGTCACCGGCACCCGCAGCCTTTTAACGAATGACCCACGCGACTCGGTCGGGAGACGGTGCCCGCACGGTGTGGAGCCAGTCTGGCTTTACGCGTTCGCTCTTGGCATCCTTGGGCATCGACAGCAAGTCCTCCTCTGACTCCTTTGATGCCTCAGGCAAGCGGTCACTTCAAGGTCAGCTGCCTGCAACTTTCTCCTCCCAGCCCCTCACCTTGTCCGCCCCGTCCAACCTCCCTGGTGCGTTTCCCTCACAGACACAATCGCCGCTCGATGTGCGACTCCCTTATGTCATTCTCTGCTTCCTCCCGAATAGGACCCTCCCTAGGCATCCGAGATCCGCCTGTCCATCCGTCCGCACGGACAGATGACGTGCCCAGGAAGGCGTCCCTCTCTCTTCCAGTGTTTTTACACAGGGAAGCATTCTCAATATTTTTTTCCTACTATTTTTTTTTTGTATTTTTCTAAAGCTGGAAACGGAGAGAGACAGTCAGACAGACTCCCGCATGCGCCCGACCGGGATCCACCCGGCACGCCCACCAGGGAGTGATGCTCTGCCCACCAGCGGGCGATGCTCTGCCCCTCCGGGGTGTCGCTTTGTCACGACCAGAGCCACTCTAGCACCTGGGGCAGAGGCCAAGGAGCCATCCCCAGTGCCTGGGCCATCTTTGCTCCAATGGAGCCTCGGCTGCGGGACGGGAAGAGAGAGACAGAGAGGAAGGAGAGGGGAGGGGTGGAGAAGCAGATGGGCGCTTCTCCTGTGTGCCCTGGCCGGGAATCGAACCCGGGACTTCTGCACGCCAGGCTGACGCTCTACCACTGAGCCAACCAGCCAGGGCCCCTACTATTTCTGAGAAGGGTTCTCTGCACGACTCAGTCCTGCAGATGCCGGACGGAACGATCAGTAAAGGGCGTGTGACTCGAACATACGTGAATCTCCCCCACACGCCCCGTTTCTCATACACAGACATGTGGGTAAAATTCAGTGTGTCCGTAAAGTCACGGTGCACTTTTGACCGGTCACAGGAAAGCAACAAAAGATGATAGAAATGTGAAATCTGCACCAAATAAAAGGAAAACTCTCCCAGGTTCATACCTATTCAATGCAGTTCGATGTGGGCTCACGCACAGATTTTTTAGGGTTCCTTAGGTAGCTATCCCGTGTAGCCTCTACAGACTCGTCACTGACGGATGGCTTACCAGAACGGGGTTTCTCTACCAAACTGCCCGTTTCCTTCAACTGCTTATCCCACCGAGTCATGTTATTCCTACGTGGTGGTGCTTCGTTATAAACGCGCCGATATTCACATTGCACTTTGGTCACGGATTCGAATTGAGCGAGCCACAGAACACACTGAACTTTCCTCTGTACCGTCCACATCTCGGCTGGCATGGCCGAGGGCTGCTCCGCTGTAGACACGGTGTGACATCATCATCTGTGCATGCGTACATGCTGCCACATCATTCTACAGAAACTGGGAGGGTTTTACTTTTATTTGGTGCAGATTTCACATTTCTATCATCTTCTGTTGCTTTCCTGTGACCGGTCAGAAGTGCACCATGACTTTACGGACACACTGTATAAGAAATGGACGTTGCCATGTGTTGCTTAAGAGGCAGGGGTTGTGGTTCTGGTGAGGCCGTGGGTGAATCCTGAAGGCAGGAGGCGATGTGACAGAAAGCTGTCCCAGGAAGGGACCCCTTTACACAAGGTCCCTGGAGGGACAGGTCCACAGAGACAGACAGGACAGGGTGGCAGCCGGGGTTGGGACACAGGGACGCAGAACGAGTGTCTAAAGGGGACGCAGCTTCTGTTGGGACGATGAGAAGGTTCTGAGGAGGATGGTGGTGGCGGTCGCCCCAGAATGGCAGTGTGCCCAGCGTCCCTGAGCCGCGCACTTTACAAAGAGTTAAGCTGGTCCGTTTTATGTTTCCGGCATTTTACTAGGATTTAAATCGACGTGCAGCTGAGCTAAGAGCCAGAGAGATGCCGACAGGCTGCGAACAAAGAGAGAATTCAAAACAGGCGGGGGGCACAGGACCGCCTCTCGGTTTCAGGAGGTGGGGGGGCTTTCTGGGGCTGGTGGACACGGGGCGGGGGCAGCGTCCTCCACGTGCTCGGGGCGACGAGGAGAAATCATCCAGTCCTAGGTCTACACATGGCGGATTTCTCACTAAAAGGAAGAAAAAAGGAAGAGAGGGAGGGAGGGAGGAAGGAAGGGGAAGGGAGGAAGGAAGGAAGGAAGGAAGGAAGGGAGGGAGGGAGGTAGAAAGGGAGGAAAGAAGAAAGAAAGAGAGGAAGAAAGAAAGAAAGAAAGAAAGAGAGAGAAAGAGAGAGAGAGAAGGAGAGAGAGAAAGAAAGAAAGAAAGAGAGGAAGGAAGGAAGGAAATAGGGAAGGAAGGAAAGAAGGTAGGTAGTTAGAAAGAGAGGAAAAAAGAAAGAAAGAAAGAGAGGGAAAGAAAGAAAGAGAAAGAGAGAAAGAAAGAAAGAGAAGGAAAGAAAGGAAGAAAGAGAAAGAAAGAAAGAATGAAAGAGAGAGAAAGAGAAGGATGGAGGGAGGGAGGAAGGAAGGAAAAAAGGAAGGAAAGAAGGACATAGGGAAGGAAGAAAAGAAGGTAAGTAGGTAGAAAGGGAGGAAAAAAGAAAGAAAGACAGAAAGAAAGAAAGAAAGAAAGAAAGAAAGAAAGAAAGAAAGAAAGAGAGAGAGAAGGAGGGAGGGAGGAAGGAAAGAAGGAAGGAAGGAAGGAAGGAAGGAAGGAAGGAAGGAAGGAAGGAAGGAAGGAAGGAAGGAAGGAAGGGAGGGAGAAGAAGGAGGTCTCATGTCCACATGGGTGATGTCCTGTGGGGAGACTGGTCTGTGAAGGAAGATACGAGCCCCTCCTGGGTCAGGGCCATGACCCTTTTCCCCTATGCCCACTGGCCTCGTCCTGACCCCCAGACGAATGGCTGGTCCACACCGTGGGAAAATTTGTGGCCGGCTGATGGAGAAACTTTCACTAAAATTCACACAGGACAGAGAACGCCCGGCCACCCTGGGTCCTCCCGTCTCAGGCGGAGCGGCCACCTGGTCCCTGATGGACAGAGAGACGGAGCCAGAGAGGAACAACCTGACAGGGAGACAGGGTCAGAGAGGGGGCCACCAGCGTTGTGCGCACCTGGGCAGGGCTCCACTGGCCGAGACACACACCCCCTCCTGGCTGCCGCCCCGCCTGGCGAGCGAGAGAGCCTGGTGACGACGGCATCTCATAAATCCCGTATTTACAGTCACATCCATCTCCTCGCGCGGCCTTGTGGCGCGGAATCTGCGACGCTGTGCATGTCGATTCTCCCTCTAATCTCTTATGTGGAGGGCGGGGTCCCTGTGCCGTTCTGATACAAAAATCTGGGGGCACCGTGGGCACCCCCACCCCGGGGGGATGAGTTGCAGCCGCCCGTCAAACAAGGGAGGTTTGACAAGCGGGGTTTCCGGGTGCAGCTTCGGGGAGAGCACAGGTGGCCTTTGAATGAAAATATTGAAAGCTGCCGCTTCTGATGTCTTCGTCCCTCTGAGGTGTCTTTCAAAATCTCTCTGGGGCCACAGAGTGACGACCACGTGACTGACGTCCTGTGACTCTGCTGTGACTGCCCACCTGGGCCTCTCGGTCCCTTCCCCTTGGTCATCCGGACCCCCCCCCACCTCCCTGCCCTCTCTGGCGACCATCTCTCTGCTCTCTGCCTCTACGACTCTGTTTCTGTTTTGTTCACTGGATTCCACACGTGCGTGAGATCGCGTGGTCCTTGTCCTTCTCTGACTCACGAATGTCACTGAGTGTCGCGCCCTCTGGGTCCAGCCGCGCTGTCGCCCACGGTGACTCTCTGCTCTTGCTCATGGCTGCATAGCATTCCATCTGGTGCCCGCACCGGATCTTACTTCTCTGATTATCTATCGACGGGCACTTGGGGTTGCTTTCATCGCTTGGCTATTTATTGTAAATAATGCTGTTGGCCCTGGCCGGTGGCTCAGGCAATAGAGCGTCGGCATGGTGTGCCGGCGTCCTGGGTTCGATCCTCGGTCAGGGCACACGGGAGAAGCCACCATCTGCTTCTCAACCCCTCTGTCTCCCCCTTTTTCTCCCTCTCGCTCTTCCCCGTTCGCAGCCAGTGGCTCAGCTGGTCTGAGGATCAGCCTCAGGTGCTAAAAATAGCTCTGTACTCAAGCATCGGCCCTGGGCAGGGGTTGCTGGGTGAATCCCGGTTGGATGCATATGGAAGTCTGTCTCAGCCTGTCTCTCTATTTCTCCTCCTGTCACTTAAAAAAAAAAAAAGGTAATAACAGGTCTGACCAGGAGTTGGCGCAGTGGATGGAGAATCAGACTGGGAAGCGGAAGACCCAGGTTCGAGACCCCGGGGTCTCTAGCTTGAGCACGGGCTCATCTGGTTTGAGCAAAAGCTCACTGGGCTTGAGCCCAAGGTCGCTGGCTGGAGCAAGGGGTTACTCAGTCTGCTGAAGGCCCACGGTCAAGGCACATATGAGAAAGCAATCAATGAACAACTAAGGTGTCACAACGAAAAACTGATGATTGATACTTCTCATCTCTCCGTTCCTGTCTGTCTGTCCCTATCTGTCCCTCTCTCTGACTCTCTCTGTAAATAATAATAATAATAATAATAATAACGGTTCCCTGGGTGGGTCTCCGCCTCCTCCCGTGGTGTTCTGTAACGGCCTGTTCCCTCGGTCCAGCCCCGTCTCTGTGGGTCCAGGCGCTCATGCGTGGACAGGCTCCACTCGCTGGTAAGACGTGTTCGAGGTCACACGGCAGTCTCCACGGCACCCTGCGGGCAGTGACGGTTCCTGCTGTCGGGGCACCAGCCCCCAGCAGACAGCACGCCGCACCCGTCCCTTCCTCCACGTCCCCCTGGCTCTCACATAAGATGTCTGTTTCGTCCTGAAATCGCCCCCACAGCTTCAAGAATGCCTCCCAGAGCCCGACTCCGAAAGCCACACGGGCGGGGCCGGCGGTAATGGGGGAGTTATGGGTTAGGGACCTGGTTGCAGTCAGATGTCCCGTCATTATTAAAAGCCGGGAAGAGGAGGGTGGGAGAGAGAGCCCACGGGATCATTTGACAAATGCTTCGGGCCGGGAGCCTGCGGGCAGCTTGCTGGGTGAGGACAGGGTACGCTTACGGAGACATGCTCTGTCACAGGTCCCGTTCGGGATGCTCACTCGGGGACGAGAGGGCCAGGAACACGGGCCGCCCGGTCCCGAGACTCCTGGGAAGGTCGGGTCTCCTCCTGACCGACCGACCTGAGTCTGCACCCCAAGTTAGCCACCCTGGGGTTTCAGCAAAATACCAGCCCCGGGAGGGTCCTTAAATATGAGAAATGTGGGCCCTGGCTGGTTGGCTCAGCGGTAGAGCGTCAGCCTGGCGTGCAGGGGACTTCGGTTCGATTCCCAGTCAGGGCACACAGGAGAAGCACCCATCTGCTTCTCCACCCCCTCCCTCCTTCCTCTCTGTCTCTCTCTTCCCCTCCTGAAGCTGAGGCTCCATTGGAGCAAAGATGGCCGGGCACTGGGGATGGCTCCTTGGCCTCTGCCCCAGGCGCTAGAGTGGCTCTGGTCATGGCAGAGCGACACCCTGGAGGGGCAGAGCATCCCCCCTGGTGGGCAGAGCGTCGCCCTTGGTGGGCGTGCCGGGTGGATCCCGGTCGGGCGCGTGCGGGAGTCTGTCTGACTCTCTCTCCCCATTTCCAGCTTCAGAAAAATACAAAATAAATAAATAAATAAATAAATAAATAAATAAATAAATAAATATGAGACATGGGCTCATCACAGCTCGGGAGGCTGGAGGACCCAGGTCCCCCGGGCTGGCCCGTTCTATTCCTGGACAGAACTTCCTCCCCAGCTTGGGTGCTGAGAGCGAGACCGGCTTTCTCTCTCGGTCTCTCCTCTCTGATGATGCCACCAAGCCTGTCGGGATGAGGGCCCCTTCCACGACCTCATTCAAGGCAACAGCCTCCCAGAGGGACCGTCTCCAAGTTAACTCACGCCGCGGTGATGGGGTTCAACCTAGGAATCCGGGGGTGATAGGGAGACAGGTCGGTCTGCAACCCTGTGTGCTGAGAATACAGAGAAAGGCTCTGCGTGACTCAGGGGAACCCCTACAACAGCACTCGGTGGCCCGTTGGCTCCTCCCTCCTGCAGGTAAACTGAGTCACGGAGTCCCATTCTCATTCTGAGAACAGCCACCTATTCTCCTGTTAGGAGCGAGAGACACACACACCTCGTTGGAGACGTTTGTATCTCCACGTGCGCCCCTCCCCCGGTCCCCCCTCCCCGCCACAACGCCCTAATGTCCACAACAACCGCACTCCGGGGGGTCCGTCTGATCGGAGCTGGCAGGGCGCTCCGAGTCTCTGAGCCCATCACGGCCGGCCGGAGGTTTTCTGACACGCGGTTTCATTACTGCAAAACCTCACCCCGGAAACGTGTCCGTCCCCCCCCCACACACACACACACACACACCGGACCCCGGGGGCTCGTTCGTAAAATCAAACTCACATGAGGACGCACAGAATGCTACTCGGAATGGTGACCTCCCTCCACCCCCCTCTCCCCCACAGAAACATTCACCCACGTCCTCCGAGATTCCAAGCGTGTGACGTGTGAACTCCCCCATGTGTCTCTGCGTGCCCGCCCCCGCTCCGTGTGCCACGTGTGCAGCTCATCCAGCCCGCCCGGGGTCACACGGCAGCCGCGCAGCTCTGGGGACACGTGCTCACAGAAGCGGAGACCCTGCGAGCCGTGTCCACACGCAAAGGAGCACGTAGGTTCTTTTCCCCGAGAACCCGGGACGACCCGGCTCAGGGTCCTCGGCGGGAAGGGAGTCCTAGCGTGTTGGAAGGTCGCAGACATGGAAGCAGAGACAATGTCACCAGACGTGTCACGAGTCCTTTTCAATGACCCAGAATGACCCATGTCTGTCCAGCCGTCCAGCATGAAGACCTAAAGCCGCTTTGTTTTTTATTGAGACGTTCCGGCTGGTGGGCGTCGTCTTGCATAGATGTCATGGGGCGCCGTATTGGAAATCCCTGTTTGGGTAAAAAAAAAAAAAAAAAAAAAAGACTGGAAATGGTGAGTGGTGACCACAGACCAAGGTCTCGCCCCAGAGGCATGAGAAGGAGGAGTAAGGTGGGTGACCCGCTGATATGGTCTGAAGTCAGGTTCCGCCTGACCTGGGGTGGCGCAGTGGATAAAGCATCGACCTGGAATGCTGAGGTCGCCGGTTCAATACCCTGCACTTGCCTGGTCTAAGGCACATATGGGAGTTGATGCTTCCTGCTCCTCCCCCCTTATCCTCTCTCTCTCTCTCTCTCTCTCTCGCTCTCTCTCTCGCTCTCTCTCTCGCTCTCTCTCTCTCCTCTCAAAATAAATAAATTTTAAAAAAAATTAAAAAAGGAAGTCAGGTTCCATTGGATCAGAAGGCGGACGGTTGGTCAGAATCCCAAGAGTCAGGACACCCCTTGGACCTGGGGGACTTCCCGCTAACCTAATAAAGCGTTTTGACCCAGCTGGAAAAAAAGTGTTTAACCCCACATGTGCGGTCAGAAGATCTGTGAGAGGTGGACGTACTCAGGGGCAAAGCTTCAAACATCGTCCAGAAGAGACTGTGGCTTGGGGCCATCAGAGGAGTGGTCAGTGGTCCATGTGGCGGAGACATGGGCCGGGGAGAGACGGACACTGGAAATTCTTCATCGTTTTTTTTGAACAAGGGGCTCATATTTCCATCTCGTCGTGGGCTCTGCTCCTGATTGGAATTATACGTGTTCTTTTCTCGAGAAATATAAAGGCAATTTGATTATCCCCACGTGGGCTAATCCAGACAGATATTACGGGACGTGACATCGGGTGACCTGTGTGGACTGACAGGCCCGTTACCGGGCAGAAAGAAAGGAACGTATGCTTAAGATGAAGTGTCTCCTTTAACTCAGTTTTCAACAATTCATGAGGTTGTATTGACTTTTCTTGGTAATGAACATCTGAACTGCTGAGTCAAATTCACTGTGTGCGTGCAGTTTTAAAGTTTTGAATGCCAATTAATTTTTTTTTTTTAAATAAAGCCCAGAAATGTAGGAACGCTGAATGAGTTGGAATAAAAAAAACATTGGGGTCTACCCGTGAGAAACGGGGTGAGGGAGGTCGTCAAGGGTGATGGAAGGAGATGTGACTCGGGGCGGTGAGTACACAGGACAACATACACATCGCGTGTCATAGAATCGTGCACCTGACACCTCTATCATCTTGTTAACCCAGGTTACATCAATAAATTCAATCAGAGTTTATATATATATATATATATATATATATAATGTATGTAAATTACAGCTCAATTAAAAAAAAGTTAAAAATAACTGGGTCTTTTGTGAAATGGAATATTTACACTGACCCGGGCATTCTCGTCGGCCAGTGATTTGCAAACTGAAATAAGTCAGCTCCTCACACCCCTTATAATCGTAAGACGTAGCTAGGGGGGCCTCTCCCATGAACCCCCTTCTGTCTCTGTGGACTTCCCCATTCTGGAGGGAGGGAGGGAGGGAGGAAAGAAGGAAGGAAGGAAGGAAGGAAGGAAGGAAGGAAGGAGGGAGATAGGGAGAGAGGGAGGAAGGAAGGAAGGAAGGAAGGGAGGGAGGATGGAAGGAAGGAAGAGAGGGAGGAAGGAAGGAAGGAAGGAAGGAAGGAAGGAAGGAAGGAAGGAAGGAGATAGGGAGGGAGGGAGGGAGGGAGGAAGGAAGGAAGGAAGGAAGGAGGGAGGAAGGAAGGAAGGAAGGAAGGAAGGAAGGAAGGAAGGAAGGGAGGGAGGATGGAAGGAAGGAAGAGAGGGAGGAAGGAAGGAAGAAAGGAAGGAAGGAAGGAAGGAAGGAAGGAAGGAAGGAAGGAGATAGGGAGGGAGGGAGGGAGGGAGGAAGGAAGGAAGGAAGGAAGGAGGGAGGAAGGAAGGAAGGAAGGAAGGAAGGAAGGAAGGAAGGAAGGGAGGGAGGATGGAAGGAAGGAAGAGAGGGAGGAAGGAAGGAAGAAAGGAAGGAAGGAAGGAAGGAAGGAAGGAAGGAGATAGGGAGGGAGGGAGGGAGGGAGGAAGGAAGGAAGGAAGGAAGGAAGGAAGGAAGGAAGGAAGGAAGGAAGGAGGGAGATAGGGAGGGAGGGAGGAAGGAAGGAAGGAAGGGAGGGAGGATGGAAGGAAGGAAGAGAGGGAGGGAGGAAGGAAGAAAGGAAGGAAGGAAGGAAGGAAGGAAGGAAGGAAGGAAGGAAGGAAGGAAGGAGATAGGGAGGGAGGGAGGAAGGAAGGAAGGAAGGAGGGAGATAGGGAGGGAGAGAGGAAGGGACTTTCTCTCCGTGAGCATTGTGAGTTCAAGCGCCGTCCAGGTTGTAGCCCGAGTCTGAGCCTCCCTCCTGTTCATGGCTGCATACTATTCCTCTGTGTGCATGGACCCCCATCTTTTTTATTCATTCATCCGTTGATGGACACTTGAGTTGCTTTCACTTTTCGGACATTGTGAATAATGCGGCTATGAGCCTGGGTTCCAATTTCTCCACATGTTCACCAAAATTTATTTCCTTTCTTTCTTTTTTACTTTCTTCCTTCTTTCCTTCTCCCTTTCCTTCCCTCCTTCCTTCCTCCCTCCCTCCTCCTTCCTTCCTCCCTCCCTCCTCCTTCCTTCCTCCCTCCCTTCCTCCCTCCTTCTCTCCTTCTCTCCTTCCTTCCTTCCTTCCTTCCTTCCTTCCTTCCTTCCTTCCTTCCTTCTTTCCCTCCCTCCCTTCCTCCCTTCCTCCCCTTCTTCCCCTTCTTTTTTCTTGTCTCTCTCCCTTCTTGCCTGCCTTCTTTCTTTCTTTCCTTCCTTCTTTCTTCCCTCCCTCCCTTCCTTTCTCCTTCTTTCCTTCTCTCCTTCCTTCCTTCCTTCCTTCCTTCCTCCCTTCTTTTTTTCAAGTATATCCATCACTCCTGGTCTGGTAGTTCACTTGGTTAGAGTGTCATCCCAACACACCAAGGTGGCAGATTTGAATCCTGGTCAGAGCTCATACAAGAAACAACCCATGAAGGCACCACTAATTTGAAAAACAAATCAATGTTTCTCTCTCTCTCTCTCTTTCTCTCTCTCCCTTCCTCTCTCTCGTAAATTAATCAATCAAATTTAAAATAATAATAAAATTATACCCATCCTCGTGGCTGTAACGTTGTTTCGATTGGCACTTCCCTAAAAGTGACTCGGATCGAGAACCTTTTCTCTGAGCTTACTGCCCATCCAGGCAGGTCCTCTCTCTCCGTCATTCAATCGGCTGTTTGTCTTTTTACGAACACGTTTTAAGGGCTCATTGATAGACTCCAGATGCTCGATCCTCCCCGGATAAACGATTTGCGGACACTCCCCCCCTTCCCCCCGTCCCCGCGGCCTGAGCCCCGTGGGCTCTGACTTTGCCTCTTCCATAACGTCCTCCAATGGACGACACTCACTTTTCCTCTTCGTTGTAATGAAAGTCTGATGTCTCTATTTCTTTTTATTCTTTCTTCTCATCGCTTGTGCTTTTTTTTCTTTTCTTTTTGCTTCTTTCTTTTTTTTGGTGTCACTTCTCAGAAAGCACACAACCCGCTTTCCGTAAAGATCGGTTTCCGTGCTGTTCCTAATGCATCTTGTAAGGAAGCTGATCCTCATCATTTGGGGGGGGGGTGCGGAGGAGGCGGGAGGGGTGGGGGTAGGACAATGGATTCTAACAGTTCAGAGCCGGGCAGACGGGAGGGGGGGAAGACAGCTCTCCTCAGGGCGCCGCCAGCCGCCCCTTGGGTTATTTGAGCTGGATTTCCTACACTTTGTCTCCTTTTAACTCCCCCCCTTGCCGCCCCCCCGCCCGCCCCTCCGCCCGACTCTCTTAGTGGGATTCCTGTGTTGAAAGGCAAACCCCTTAACCCTGCAGCACTCAGTGTTAAATTAACTCGATTTCAACACCGCGTGTCTGGAGACGTGCATTTCAACACTTAGCTCTTAGGGACCCCTAAGGGTCGGCGAGGACGGAGGGGGGGAGGGAGGCAGAGGCAGAGGCGAGCCCACGGGTGAGTGAAATCTCTCCTCAGCCAGGAAAGACTGCACCTGAACCCCCCCACCCCCAACCCCAAATGCCCGTAACCCAATCGGTTAATGGCAAACCTCCCCGATGTCTCTCTCTCCGGGAGGAGTGGAGGAGGAGGGGGCGAGTGGCCGGCTCCGTCTGCCCGTCCAAAGTGCACACGACGCCCGCATGTTAGGGTGAAGCCCTGAGACACCTGGAATTTAGCAACGAAACTCATTCTGTGTGTGGGGGGGGGTCGAGGGGGATTGGACAGAAAAGGGGGGAACCCCCATTGTGTGGGTCTGCGGCGTTTCCAAAGACAGACCTCGGAGCTGGGGGCTCCTCCACACGTGGTCCCGATCGGAAAACACCAGCCGGAGAAGAAACGCTGGCTACAAATTTGTGCTTCTTAATCCTCTCACCTCTTTGACCCCATCCCGCCCCCTCCCCCTCCCCACCCCCCCAGCCAAGCCGTCCTGTCCCTCACATCTGGAGACCGTCCGCCCGCCTGAGCCGCGCGGACCCCAGAGTGTGTTTCTGCTCTCTCTCTGTCTGTCCTTTTAATTCTGTTCTCGGGATTCCGCACGCTAAGTGAAATCATCTGGTCCCGGGCGGTCTCTTTCCTGAACACAGTGCCACGGAGGCATGATGCCGGGCGGGTGGGTTCGCCCACGCCGGTGCAGAGGACGAGATTCCCCTCCTTTTACAGCCGAGTAGTATTCCCTCGCGTGGACCTGCGACAGATTTTTGTATCCATCCATCCACGGAGTGGGGGCCATTGTCTGTTTCCGGACACAGCGGTGCGTGTGTGTTCTTCCAAACGCGTGTCTGGGATTTTGTCAACTACCTACTGCAAAGAGGCATTCCTGGGTCATTATTTTATTTTATTATTTTATTTTTTTTATTTATTCATTTTAGAGAGGAGAGGGAGAGACAGAGAGAGACCGAGAGAGAGAGAGAAGGGGGGAGGAGCTGGAAGCATCAACTCCCATATGTGCGTTGACCAGGCAAGCCCAGGGTTTCAAACGGTGACCTCAGCATTTCCAGGTTGATGCTTTATCCACTGCGCCACCACAGGTCAGGCCTTTATTTTATTTTATTTTATTTTATTTTATTTTATTTTATTTTATTTTGAGGAAAAATGAAAGCCGTGGTGAAGAGACAGATCGCAGTGGGGGGGGTTAGAGAGTCAGCAATATTGTAATTACGATGTACGGTGGTGACAGGCGGGTTCTGGACGTATGGGGGAGGGGAGGGAGAATCGCTTTGTAATACAACACAAATCCCTTTGTAAATTAAATATGGATATGTAAGCACGGGGGGGGGGGGTGTGGAAGCCGTACCTGGAATTCACAGGATATTGAATGCCGGCCATGATTTCTGAAACAATTTCAAGAGAGAAGAGGAGGGCTCCCCGTAGCGCAGGGAGGCCTCAGGACCCCAAGAGCCCCTCGGTTGGAACGCAGGAATCCCACGCCCCTCACGTGTGCATGCACCCAGCCTTGGGGGCCGTCACCTATCGGAGGTGAGATCGATCGGCGTTTCTCCAGGAATGACGTCCTCCCACAGGGAAGTCGGCAAACGCAGGGGCTCCGGCAGGCTGCGCTGTTCCTCTGTACGCGATGGGCATCGTTGGACGCCCGTGGGTGGAGAGCAGACACTCAGAGCACACACACACACAGCTCTCTCGCCCCAAGCCTCCTGAGAAGGGGAACTGGTGTCCCGTGGTGGCCGACGTGTCCACAAGCACTGAGGGGTGCCTGTGGGAAGCAAAGACCGTTCCACTCCATACAAACGCAAATGAAGTGCGGAGGCAGCTCCTTAAACCCGGCAAATGTCTCTCTGCTGCGGTGATGCCTGCCTTCCGTCCTCCCTGCGCGCCACACGGTGACGGCCAAGCACACGCATGGGAGCATCACTCACCGTCCGAGGGCTCTCCTGGGGGTCGGGGGGTGGGGGGCTGATGGGCCTCTTTGGTTTTATGGTAATTGACCTCTGGCAAAGCAAAGCATGGGCAGTAAAATAGTCATCTCAAACATAAAGGGGCATTAACCCCTTCCTCTCCGGACGCCGGGGGGGGGGGAGCCTCAATGGACTTTTTTATTTTTATTTTTTTTTAATGTGGTTTGATCTCAGCAAATTGCACAACTACATTGTTACAAAATAGTGACTATTCCCCAGGTCTAAGTTACACTTGCCTTACATTGTCTTTGAGGAATGACCCGATGAAAAATATGGCAACATTTTGGCCCTGGCCGGTTGGCTCAATGGTGGAGCGTCGGCATGGCGTGCAGGAGTCCTGACTTCAATTCCCAGCCAGGGCACACAGGAGAAGCACCCATCTGCTTCTCCACCCCTCCCCCTCTCCTTCCTCTCTGTCTCTCTCTTCCCCTCCCACAGCCAAGGCTCCATTGGAGCAAAGTTGGCCCAGGAGCTGAGGATGGCTCCATGGCCTCTGCCTCAGGCACTAGAATGGCTCTGGATGCAACAGAGCAACAGCCCAGATGAGCAGAGCATCGCCCCCTGGTGGGCATGCCGGATGGATCTCAGTCGGGCACATGCGGGGGAGTCTGTCTGACTGCCTGCCCGTTTCCAACTTCAGAAAAATACAAAAAAAAAAAAATATGGCAACATTTTAACGTGTTCTTTATACAACAACATTAGAAATGGAAACATTTTAACCAATGGCCTGTGCCACGATAGATTACGTATGACAAGTCTCATCTCGTATACGAATGGAGAGAGGAGGCAGTGGTCACTATGATCGTCACGATGTTGTCTAGCAGAAAACCTGATTTTGATGCCTGGCTGCCCTTGACAGCGACAAGGTGTCAAGTATCCCAGCAAGGTGCTCTTGGGTCGAGGCAGAACCGGTGAATCAGCGGACATCACGAAAACCATTGCCGATCAGTTGGGACAGATCAGAGGATTCTGGGGCCACCGTGGTCCATAGTGAGGTAAAAAGAAACCAGTATTATCAGTGATAGGATTAGAATAAACATCATCAAATCTGTCAAGTGTAGGACTTCTTGTTATAGACACAGAGATAGTTTTAGAGAGAGAGAGAGAGAGAAAGAGATGAAGAGAGACAGAAAGACAAGAATAGAATGAGAGAGAGAAATAGAAAGATAGATAGATACACAGAGAAATTGTGAAATTGTAACTCAAGAAAGCTCCGTGCTATGGTCCTTCGGGGATGCTTAGATCAGGCATGGTCAACAGTTTTTGCCTCTGGGCCAGATTAGAAAGAACACGTTTTTCACGGGCTGGACTAAATATTAAAATTAAAAAATGTTTAAAAAAAAATTAAATTAAATTAAATTTTAAAAAGTTAAATACAAAAACGATTCATTTAAGTAAACAAAATTTTATTATGTAATTTGTTTATGAATAAATGTAAGTGAGTGAAAAAAGATTTTAATATACAATATTATTTTAATAAAAATATTTTTTAATACAAATATAATTACATATCGCATACATACCCAAACTGTATCGCAATCGGTGGAAACAATGTTTGATTAATAGAATGAGCTTGAAGGGGTTATATCGCAAATAAAACAATTATTTCGTTTTGCAAACAGCCTGGACACGTTTTCAGTTATCAGCTGCAGCTATTGTCTATGCTACAGTGCGCTTGATTCAGCACACTTGACCACAAAAATGACGAATTGTTTGAACTTGGGTGTGCGCTGGCAAACTCCGCCTAAAAGAATGTGAGTTTCACATCGCCACTAAACGTCAAACAGTTCATATCGAGTACAGATGAGTACAAAAGTTGTAAATCTTTATAATGGAATTCTTTTAAAATATAAGGAAGTATTGGCCTGACCTGTGGTGGCGCAGTGGATAAAGCATCGACCTGGGAATGCTGAGGTCGCCGGTTCGAAACACTGGGCTTGCCTGGTCAAGGCACATATGGGAGTTGATGCTTCCAGCTCCTCCCTCCGTCTCTCTCTCCTCTCTCTCTCTCTCTCTCTCTCTCTCTCTCTCTCTTCTCTCTCTCTGTCTGTCTCTCTCTCTCCTTCTCTCTCCTCTCTAAAATGAATAAATAAAATTTTTAAAAAATTAAAAAAAAAATAAGGAAGTATCGCGAATCCATTCAACCAATTATTGGAAGTTAACCCTAGATTGGTCACACGTGGAATTCTTTTCCGCGTATCACTCTCTTCTTAAATATCTCGATTTCCAATCATCAAAGACGCTTCCGCTTCTGAGCAGCTGAGATTTTAAAGTTAGCGGAGAATATTAAAAATTTAATCGCGGGCCGCATCAACTCATTACGCGGGCAGTATGTTGGCCATGCCTGGCTTAGATTGTCCAGGGACAAGGCAGGAGGAAGGACTTCACAGTGGACAGGCGGCTCTCACTCAGGACACATGAGAACACTACCAGTGACAATGACATGCAGAGGGCAGACCCCAGACAGCGTGGACCCTGGGAGGTGACGCAGCGGCAGGACTATTAAGAAGCCTGAATCCCATATGAGCGTCCCAGACTGCCGGAGACGGGGGCCAACAGAGACAGTGAATCAATGAATTCCACGCACACCGTCAGCTTCTGCGGAAAATGCCAGAAGGACGTGGTCACCCCAAAAGTGACCGACAAAATGAAACAGGGCAGGAAGGGTTTAAAAGAGGCTGGTCCGTAGGTAAATACATAAACGGAATGGGGTCCATGCAGGCAGTGGAATACTACACAGCCAGGAACAGGAGCGAGGGTCTGACTCAGGCTACAACCCGGATGGGCCGTGAACACGTGACGTTCAGGGAGAGAAGCCGGACACACACGGGGTCACACGGCCTGGGATTCCATTAATGTCACACGTGCAGAACAGGCCAGTGCAGAGAGAGAGACAGAAAGTGAGTTCCTTGGTGGTCAGGGGCATTGGAGAGGGATGGTGGTTACAGCTCACCGGGACAGTCTCTTTTGCTGAGTTAAGAATATTCTGAGAGGCCCTGGTCGGTTGGCTCAGCGGTAGAGCGTTGGCCTGGCGTGCAAGGGGTCCCGGGTTCGATTCCCGGCCAGGGCACACAGAAGAAGCGCCCATCTGCTTCTCCACCCCTCCCCCTCTCCTTCCTCTCTGTCTCTCTCTTCCCCTCCCGCAGCAGAGGCTCCATTGGAGCAAAGATGGCCTGGGCGCTGAGGATGGCTCCTTGGCCTCTGCCCCAGGTGCTAGAGTGGCTCTGGTCACGGCAGAGCGACGCCCCGGAGGGGCTGAGCATCACCCCCTGGTGGGCAGAGCGTCGCCCCCTGGTGGGCGGGCCAGGTGGATCCTGGTCAGGCACATGCGGGAGTCTGTCTGACTGTCTCTCCCCGTTTCCAGCTTCCGAAAAATACAAAAAAAAAAAGAAGAAGAATATTCTGAGAGAAAAAAAAGAGAGAGAATATTCTGAATGGGACCTGTCTGGGTAGCTCAGTGGGTTGGAATGTCGTACCAAAATGCCGAGACTGTGGGTTCGATCCCCGGTCAGGGCACAGACAGGAACCAACCCGTGAATGTATGAGTAAGTCGAAAAACAGGTGACTGCTTCCCTCTCTCTCTCTCTCTCTCTCTCTCTCTCTGTGTCTTCTCTCTCCCTTCCTCTCTCTGTCTCTCTAAAAAATATCAATAATAATACAAGTCAATCAATAAAAAGAATACTCTGAACTGTAGCCAATCCTATGTCGTGTCTATTTTAACACAGCGGAAGAATCTAGTCCCTAAAGGCATTGCCGAATGCTTAAGTGTGGGCATCTCTCTGCTGTAGGGCTACCCCTTTCTTCCTCCAGATGTTTCTTATTCAGCCCGAGACAGACAATGGGCTCCCTGTCCCACCGCCCACCCTGGATGCGGACACAGCCCTTCTGCGTGAGGTGAACCGTACGACCGTTTCGTCGACACCCCACATCTCGCCGTGTGGCGTAGGCAGACCTGACGTAGCAGGACCGAGGGCAGCGGCAATGAATGGCAGCATGGGTGTGGCCTGCACCCCAACCCGGGGACACACAGAGAAAGTTTGCGGATCCCACAGGAGAGCCAGTCGTAGGGTGGGCCTCGTCTAATCAGGTGAAGGCCCGAATAGCCCCCGCAAGGCTGAGGCCGGGAGAATTCTCTCCCTTCCTGACTGTGTGCTGTGGGGTGTCCATCTTTCCCTGCCTCTGGCTCTCCCGGTCCTGAGGTCGTAAGTGTACACTCCCGGTACCAGTGGGAGCTGCTCACAATGGTGTCAGAGCCCAGATCTGTCTCCAATGGGTCTACGCAGAGAAGAAACGCGTGCGGAGTACTGGACGGCTCACTTCCCTCTGTGAGGACCGAGCGGGCACCAGGATTGGGCGACTGTGAGCGAGGCCGGGATGTGCACATCAGCCAGGGGCGTTCTGGCTGCTGGGACCCCGGAAAGCGCTCTCCGCACACAGAGTCTCAGCCCCACGCCCGCCCGGACAAGCCCTGGGCACCTGGCGAGTGTGAAATGGATCCCAACCTGCTTCATTGTCCCCCCCAAACCCGGCTACTGATGATGCTGGTTTCTTTTTACCTCGCTGTGGACCACGGTGGGCCCAGAACCCTCTGATCTGTCCCAACTGATCGGCAATGGTTTTCGTGATGTCCGCTGATTCACCGGTTCTGTCTCGACCCAAGAGCACCTTGCTGGGATACCTGGCACCTTGTCACGGTCAAGGGCAGCCAGGCACCAAAATCAGGTTTTCTGCTAGACAACATCGTGACGAGCATAGTGACCACTGCGTCCTCTCTCCATTCCTAGCCCCTCAGAATCCGGGAAGTCAGTTTCTGGCTTTTTCGCTTGAGGACGGTGGGGGGGGGGGGTGGAAGGAGGGAAGAGGGGATAACGGAGATGGACTTCTCAGGTCGGGGAAGAATCGCTTATGACCCTGAGGACCGGAGTCCCGCTCAGCTCCGGGCACACAGGTCCTTGCGAGAATGCTTATCCGGTCCATGGGTGTTCTTTTAGACCTGAGCTGAGGTGCTGGGACAGATCATCTCTCTATCAATGACGTCTCCGACGCTGGTCATCGCAGGACACGAACCCTTTTTACACCATATGACCCCGGGGGAGGGGGGAGGCCTGTGGTGCACTCACCTGTGTCCCCCGCCACCTCTACCTGGTTGCAGAACGTGGTCCCCATTCTGCGTCCCTCGGCCACGGCATCCCGGCCCCCCACTGCCAGCCTGTGACAAGCACGACTGTGCTGGCTTGCTCTCGGGGTCACCGGCTCTCGATGGGGCACTTGGCATATGGCCTCGCTCCCTGAGCACCACGTGTCCAAACGCATCATAGGCTGACTCATCCACCGTGTTCCTTTTTCAGGGTTGCATAGTATTCCACTGCACCGTTTTTGTTGTTGTTGTTGTTTTTGGATAAGCATCTGCAGCAGTGGCTGTGCCTCTTAGAGGTGCACCCCCCCTCAGTCAGCCATCACATCTGCCAGCTGCCCACCCCTTTCCATCATCAGTCACAAACAGCCGTCTCTCACCTCCGTCCCTGCGTCCGTCAAAGCCACACTCAGCATTTATGGCTTCTGGTTGACAGCCCATAAATACCTGCGTGTTCCAGGGACATTTCTGGCCCGGAGGCGTGGGGACAAGCAGGACGGGGCAGGGCGGGGTGGGGGGGGGTGTCTCATAAAAACGTAGGCAGGGCCAGGGGGCGAGGGGTGGGCAGACTTCAGGGCCATCTGGTGCGGGGGGGGGGGGGGCCGCTCACGGCGACCTGCAGGTTTTTGACATTTTAGCCTCTGGACGCCCGCCGGCCCCCGGCCCGGCCCCGCCCCCCCGCGCCGTGCCCGTCTCATTACGGGAAATTTATGTCCCTGCTTTGTAGTCGGTGCAGCCCCGGTCCTAATTGTTTCTTCCATATGTTGTAAATGTGTCCGCCGTTCGGGTAAAACATGACGCCAGGGACCCCGCAATTTCCTCTCCGGCCCCCGGCCCCCCGGGCGAGTGTTGAAACAAAATGAAACATGTTTGCAGCCCTGGTTCCCCTCTCCACCCTGAGCCATGCCCGGGGACGGGCGGGCGGGAGTACTTTCATTTGCTCCAGGAATTTTTAATATTTGGGCCGTACCCTCCGCTTGAGGTCACCCGGGGCGGGGGTGGGGGGGAGCTCATTGGAACCGTGGCTCCTGGGGAGCTGACCGGCCGGCGAGCACGGGCCAGCAGCTGGCTCCATGCCACCGCCGGCCTCTGGCTCACCAGGCTCTCCTCCCGTCACGCCCCATCTGGTTTTATGCACTGCTTTGTGGCGAGTTCACAAATCCAGTCTCAGATTTTTTTTTTCAGGGCGACGGGGCAGCCACCAGTGGCCCGTGAGATTCCATGGCCGAGCAGCCTGGCGTGGGCCGGTCTAATGCAATGTTTGCGGACGTCTCTCTTGACGCGGTCAGGCTGTGATCTCAGCCACAACCTGCCACCGCCCTCACGGGGGGGGGGGGGGTGTCTTGGGCTCCAGCGTTCAATGACGTCCTCCGGGAATAGATGACACCATGCACACGATGTCCGAGCTTTGGTTTCAGCCACCACGTTGCCACTCAGAGGAGGAAATGTCTTGCAAATTGTGACTTCTCTCCCCAGGTGGCCACAGTCGGCTGTGAAACGTGCAGGGAGCCCCGCCGATCGATCGTGGGTTTGAGGCTAAAAACACCAGGTCTGGTCGGGCACGACCTCGTCCCGCAAAGCTCTCTGTCATTGTTTTCTCGGAAATCAAGGTCTCACGGGCAGCTCTGTGCTCACAGCTCACGTTGCCCGAAAAGCACCAGCCGGCTTCACACACGAACACACAGAGAACCCGCAGCCCCCACCCCCCGCCTTCTGATCCTCGGCTGGTGACATCATTCACGGCGAGGCCGGTGGCCTCTGCGTGGGGGATGCGTCCTCGAGGTCGGACGCACCTCAGCGGAAGGTCGGGCCAGGACTCGCTCTGAACGCAGTCCAGACAATGACGCTGCATTTGCTTCAATCGATCGCGGAGGGAGGCGCATCAGGGCACCGCCATCGCGCAAACGGCTTTGTTTTCCACCGGGAGGGGACCTTGGGGCCCTGGGGTCACTTCCGAAGACCCGGAGGGCCCCACGACAAAAGGACAGGCAGAATTCCCCAAAAAAGACCAGACGGTCTGAGTCCCCTGGAAACGAGCTGGAGCCGGTCACAGCGGACGCGGTTTGAGTAGGACAGAAGCGGAGGGGCCCGAGGACTCGCCCCACGTGATTGCTGGGGACACGCTGGTCCTTCCCCTCGGGTGCTGCCCACGCCAGCTCGTGCGGGGAGACGGCAGTCTGCCTGAGGTCTCAGGGGATGCCCACCTGTTGCCGGAGAACTTCCCCGAGGCTCAACAGCTTGAAAGGAACGAGCTCTCGTGAGGGCGGCCGTGAGGGTGCCCAGACTCAGTCCTGCTTCCTCGTGTTAGCAGCCAGAGCCTTCCGGAAAAGCAGGTTCCGTGAGCAATCGGGGCCTCGTGTGTGACCAGGATCCCCCCCCCCCCCCCCGTGGGTCCTGGTTTCGAACCCTGACGCTCCCACAAGCTGCTAAGTTCACAGAAGCAGCCAATATATCGGGAAGTTACCACCGAACCATCTGTCCGCCATAATGCACGTGTCCCCCAAGAGGGGCCGCCCTAAGCCCCTGGGGACGGGCTCACTGCCTCAGTCGGGGTGGGGCTCACACATGGGGAGATTTTCCTACACCCTGTGCTACAAAGAGGGACAGGCCTGGGGTCTGAGCTGCAGGGTCTCTGACTCACCCCCGCCATTGCTGGCCACGCCCCCACCCCTGGGACGTCAGCCCTCCTGGACTGGGCCATGTCTCTCCAAAGGGTTTCTACGGACACTGGGAGACTTGGACGGGCGCCGGGGCCCCAAGCTGGACGCCCTGAGTCGGGAAGTTCAGAGCTCTGGACCCATCCCCTCTCCAGGGTAATTTTAAAATTACATCCCTCATGACGGTCCTGGGGCTATCCTAACAGATGACCACAGACTGGGGGGTTCAAACCACAGACATTCATCCTCCCTCCGTCCTGGCGAGCGGACGTCTGAGGTTCAGGGGTCCCAGGGCCGTGCTCCCTCCAGAGGCTCCAGGGAGGGTCCCTCCTGCCTCTCCCAGCTCCTGGGGCTCCAGGCGTACCCGGGCTGGTGGCCGCCTCCCTCCCGTCTCTGCCTCCGTCCCCACGTGGCTTCTCCTCTGTGTCTGTGTCTCCTCCTCCATCTCTTCTGAGGTCCCTGTCACTGGGAGCCTGCAGGGCCCCCCTGACCCAGGGTGACTCCTCTCAGACCCTTCCCTTCATCCCATCTACACGGACCCCATTCCCAAATAATGTCTTTTTCCAGGTTCCTGGAAGATGGATGCAGACACGTGTCGGGGAACCCAGATGCATAGAAACAGGTCAGAAGTCCCCCCCACCCAGCCTCAGTTCACTCCCACCACCCCTGTGAGAAACTACCTATCTGTCATCTATCTATCCTACCTACCCACCATCTACCTATGTTATCTATCACTTACTCACGGCTACCTCCGTATCAACGACGGAGCTATGTGTGTATCTGTCATGTACCTGCTATCTTGTATCTATCTACAAGCTCCTATCATTTGATCAATCTTTCTTTCATTTACGTCTTTATCACTTCCTTGTCTGTTAGCACCTGTCTTTATTTACATGTCTATGTGTATCATCGACCTAGTCTGATTTGTTTCTATCTGTCTGTGCACGATCTAATATATCTTTCTCTCTCTCTCTCTCTCTCTCTCTCTCTCTACACACACACACACACACAAATTGTTTTTACAAGGGCCTGGGGAAAAGATCTAATCATCCAATCTCCCGTTTCAATTTGGGACTGATTATCCCCGCGGCCGACACCGTCCCCCGTGAACAGAAGTCATTGAAACACTTGTGAGAAACCCTCACATGTCTGTTTTTTTCTAAAAAGCTCAAAAGCTCGGCTGGGTCCACTCTGGGAACCGCGGTCAAACGCAAGCTGACGACTTGTACAAACAGCTGTCTGGTCCCCGGCCCCCCTCACCTCCCCCCACCGCCCTGCACCCAGCACGTCAGATCAAACGCCCAGAAAAGCGTCAAAACCTCTGTTCAGGGGGTGGGGCGGGGGGACGGGTTCCTTTCAAAAGGTCGGCGGGAGTCACACCGAAAACAGACTTGTGTATCCTCTCTTGTTTGGACAAGAAATTAGGAACAGCTTCGTGCCTGCAGCAGGAGAATGTTGAAGTTTATTTTTGGACAGAGATGTATTTATTTATTTTCTTTAAAAAAAAAAAAAGCCATGAGAAGTAGCACAGTGATCAGGCTTCTCCACGTCGAGGGGGGGGGGGGGGGCGTGGACACTTTGTAACTCGATCCCCCCTCCTCTCCAGGCAAGCTGGGCCCCTCGCCCGCCTCGGCACGGAGCAGCTTACGTCGCTGTAACCGTTTCCTGTGGTTCCTTTGTCTTCACTTCTTTCTTTTTTTTTTTTTTTAATTCTTCTCCGATGACGGCTGACATGCCATAATATTCTACATTCATCTCAGGGGGGATCCCTCAATCATTTCAGTACCCTGGAAATCGAATTCTGTGAGACGCCACCCCCCCCTCACCTGAGGAGCCCCATGGATGTGTGGGCGGGTTGATGACGTTTTAAAACAGCCCAAGTGCCCCCCCCCCCCCGGCCCCGGAAGCACCTGCTACATCTTGACCCCTCCCTGGTTCCACAGAGATGCACAAAGAGAGGATAAAAGGTTCATTTCGATGTCTACTGATGTTATGGTCCACGCACAGTCGATGTACATGGACAACTTGTATGGATCGAGCCGTCCACCGAGGGAGGAGATGTGCCTTGCGGAGTTTCCCCGATTCCCTTGGAACTCCCGAATTCGTGGACAGCTTTTCACGTGCAGAAGGGGCCGGCTCAGCAGAGATGTGACCAAGGCTCCTCCTCCTAACTCAGGGGTCGGGAAGCTTTTTGGCTGAGAGAGCCATGAAGGCCACACATTTTAAAATGTCATTCCGTGAGAGCCATACAACGACCTGTGTGACGCATTATCCAATAAAAATGTGTGTTGTCCCAGAGGACAGCTGTGACTGGCTTCAGCCACCCGCAACCATGAACACGAGTGGTAGGAGATGAATGGATTGTAATACATGGGAATGTTTTATATTTTTCATGTTATTATTTTTTGTTAAAGATTTGTCTGCGAGCCAGATGCAGCCATCCAAAGAGCAACATCTGGCTCGCGAGCCACAGGTTCTCGACCCCTGTCCTAAAGCAACTCTCCCATTCTGTGTAACGTAAGCGATCTGAACGGGACAGCCACACAAAGCCCGGTTCTACTTGTTGCCAAGGCTGCACGGTGGCCGAATGCGCTGAGCCCCCAAATGCAGGTCCGAAATGGCTCTGGGGCTCTTTTTGCAATGCCCACGTCTGATGGAACTAGAAGAAGCGCCTCTGAGAAGCACCGGGCTGCCCGGCTCAGTCACAGCCCGGACCCTTGCAGCCGCGACCCCCGCTGTCTCCGTTCTGGGCTTAGCTTTCGTTTCCGAAAAAGCACTTCTGACTCACAGTCACACGAGAAGTCTGAGAGAGGGCCCGGGATGTTTCTTGCCAATGACGCGCCCACAGAAGGAACACACGTCCTCCTTCAAGAGTGGACACCAACCACCTTGCAGGTTCCCTTTTTTTTTTTTGGTGCCCAGACCACGGTGGCTCTGTCTCTCCCCGGTTCTGAAGAGGAATTCACAGCGCACTCAGAATGGGCCAGAAGCCAAGCTTTGCTATTGGAAGTCCCGGGGGACTATCCCGGGGGTGGGGGCTGTTTGTTACGCAGCCAGCTTCACATATGCAGACGGATGCGTGAGTGTCCCGGGAAATGACGTGCTGATTTTAGAGCCAGCCGAGGTGTGAGCAGCGGGGAATATCCAGGGGGCTGTTTGTTACGCAGCCAGATTCACACATGCAGACAGATGCGTGAGTGTCCCGGGAAATGACGTGCTGATTTTAGAGCCAGCCGAGGTGTGAGCAGCGGGGAATATCCAGGGGGCTGTTTGTTACGCAGCCAGCTTCACGTATGCAGACGGATGCGTGAGTGTCCCGGGAAATGACGTGCTGATTTTAGAGCCAGCCGAGGTGTGAGCAGCGGGGAATATCCAGGGGGCTGTTTGTTACGCAGCCAGCTTCACGCATGCAGACGGATGCGTGAGTGTCCCGGGAAATGACGTGCTGATTTTAGAGCCAGCCGAGGTGTGAGCAGCGGGGAATATCCAGGGGGCTGTTTGTTACGCAGCCAGCTTCACGTATGCAGACGGATGCGTGAGTGTCCCGGGAAATGACGTGCTGATTTTAGAGCCAGCCGAGGTGTGAGCAGCGGGGAATATCCAGGGGGCTGTTTGTTACGCAGCCAGCTTCACGCATGCAGACGGATGCGTGAGTGCCCCGGGAAATGACGTGCTGATTTTAGAGCCAGCCGAGGTGTGAGCAGCATGTCCGTCCCTGCCCCACGGAGCCTGTGGGGCAAACAATCACATCAGAGAGTTTGGCACATGCACACGCGGAAGGCAGAGAGCGTGACATCAGAGACACGGGGGGCTAACGTCTGTCCGGGGAGGTCACGGTGGAGTCGCCCGGGCCACGTTCCCACTCGGGAGATGACCAGTTCTCCAGACTTGCAGGGAGAGGGGCTGGGGTCAGATCACTTGGGACCTTGTTTCTTGTCCTCTGTCTCCTCTCTCCAGCGCCCTCCCCAAAGTCCCCTCCTTCCCTCTCTCCCCTGCCCTCCCCATCTTTCCTGCTTCTCACAGAAAGAGTGAGGCTTCTCTGCCACGTTGCCATTTACCTGCCCCCACCGGGGTGCTCTCCCCAGACGCCCGCTCCATGCCTTTCCACTCTGGGGGCTGCACCCAGCTTAGGACTGAGCCCCAGAGAACACGTGCCCAGGCCTCACCAGACCCCCGCCTGCCCTTCATCAGAACGCCGGCTGCAATCAGCCGGGAAAACGGTCCCCACATGTGGGAGCGGGAGGCAGGGGCCGGCCCCCGGGTTACAGCCGGGACGCGGGCCACACTGAGGTTACCGTCTGGACGCAATTAGGGCGCCGCAGGCCTCCCCGCGGTGCTGGGCCAGCCGCGCGCCTGCCTGACGCGTAATTGCGCTAGGAAATTGGCGGAGGCCCGGATGCGCTCGCCCACACGTCCCCCAGGAAGGGGCGGGGAGGAGGCGGAGGGGGAGGAGGAGGGTGTTGGCTTTGAGGGTGCGGGGGGTTGGGGGGTGTGCACCATGTCCTGAAGCTTCAAGGGAAGCCCCAGCTGCCCCCAGGGGGCTGGTTACAAGTGGGCTTCTGCTGCTGACTGCCCAGCTGGGGCTCCTTCCTGTCCGCTCCGCGCTGGGGCTGGTGCGCCCCCGCAGTAAACGGCGCTGCTTCGTCCCCGGGAGCTCTCCCGGAGGAAGCCTGCACTGTAGCCTCAGAAAGGCCAGGCCCACTCTACATCCAGAGCTCGCAGAGGTGGGTGCATTTGCACAAAGTGATTTGCAAAAGGTTGTGCTTCTCTGCTGAGCAAACCAGGAGACAACATTATGTGCCAACATGAGGTAGGAGGGCCTCTGCCACCCCGGTGGGCAGCGTGACTCATCTGTAAACTTGTAGCGTTTCTGCAGCTAAACATAGGACGTTTCTTTAAAATAATAATATTAATATATTGATAAGTAGACACCAGCAGTTTATTCAATGAATAGGTTCAACGCCCCCCCCCCCCCGCCACCCCTAGAACTTGGGAAATCAACACAGCAGAAAAATAAGAAAGCACTATTGTGAAAGTGTGAGGAATGTTCGTTTTCACAGCATTGTGTCAGAAACCACTCGTCGGGGCTTCTTCCCTCGGATGGCATTATGGAGTGAAGGTCATTTTACAGAAGAGGAATAATCCTGGGAAGAGCATGACCTTTTCTGGGTGGGGGGAAAGGGGGCGGGGTTTGTGGTGACATGTCTTGCTGCTTGGAGGAATGGGACATAGGATGGCAGCTTGAGGGTCCCCTCCCCCCTATCCAGGTTGCACGCCTAGAACCTTCTAGAGTCCTCTGAGATTGAAGTTTTGGGTCTGCAACCCCGTGACTTGAAGTAAAGAGGCCGAAAGAGGTAACAGAAGCTAGACAGAAATGGCCACATACTATTTGGCTCCAGGTGGAGAAAATTAGCAGAGCACTTAAGTCCATCAAAAGTAGGTTGGGGCCCTGGCCGGGTGGCTCAGTGGGTAAAGCGTCGACCTGGTGCACCAGAAGTGGCAGGTTCAAACCCAGTCAGGGCACGTACAAGGAGCACCCAGTGAGTGCACAGCTAAGTGGAGCAACTAGGTGGGACGGCGAATTACTGTTTCTCTCTCTCTCAAATCATTGGGGGGAAAAATTTATAAAAAGCAGATTGAGGGTCACCAGGGGTGCGGAGTGACTTCTCACGGGCATGGGTCTCCTTCTGGGGGTGAACATGATCTGGAACCACGTGGAAATGACGTCTGCACGACCCGTGAGCTAGACGCCACGGAATGACCCGCTGTGGTCAAAATGCTCAGTTGCACGTTTTCTGGATTTCGCCACAACCGAAGCCTGTAACTCCCGGCTCAGTTGACGCAGGGAGGAGTCAGGGGTGTGCTCCCACCACGGTCCTCCCCCAAGGCAGGGCATGGAACGTGATCCGAGAGAATTATCTTCACGGAGACTCTGGCGGGCAATGCGGGTCATGGGGGTCACGGAACGGAGTCCAGTGTGGGGAAGAGTTATATAGAGTTCTCAGCTCTCCATTGCAGTCTGAGCATCTGTGAGCGGCACCAACATCTGTATCAGCATTTATCTCTGTGACCATTGTCCACAGTAATAACAGTATCAGTAACTGTGACTATTACCCGTATTAGTAACAGTATCAATATCTGTAATCAGTATCCACGTTAGTAATAGTGTCAGCATCAGTGACCAGCTTACATGTCAGTATCAGTATCAATATCTGTGCCCAGTATCCATGTGAGTAACAGTATCAATATCAGTGACCAGCTTACATGTCGGTAACAGTATCAATATCTGTGCCCAGTATCCATGTCAGTAACAGTATCAATATCTGTAATCAGTACCCATGTCAGTAACAGTATCAAATCTGTAATCAGTATCCACGTTAGTAACAGTATCAGCATCAGTGACCAGCTTACATGTCAGTAACAGTATCAATATCTCTGTGCCCAGTATCCATGTAAGTAACAGCATCAATAGCTGTGATCAGTACCCATGTGAGTAACAGTATCAATATCTGTAATCAGTATCCACGTTAGTAACAGTATCAGCATCAGTGACCAGCTTACATGTCAGTAAGAGTATCAATATCTGTGCCCAGTATCCATGTCAGTAACAGTATCAATATCAGTGAATATTATTCATATGAGTAACAGTATCAATATCTGTAATCAGTATCCACGTTAGTAATAGTATCAGCATCAGTGACCAGCTTACATGTCAGTAACAGTATCAATATATCTGTGCCCAGTATCCATGTCAGTAACAGTATCAATACCTGTAATCAGTATCCACGTCAGTAACAGTATCAATATCTGTGTGCCCAGTATCCATGTCAGTAACAGTATCAATATCTGTGTCCAGTACCCATGTGAGTAACAATATCAATATCTGTAATCAGTATCCACGTTAGTAACAGTATCAGCATCAGTGACCAGCTTACATGTCAGTATCAGTATCAATATCTGTGCCCAGTATCCATGTCAGTAACAGTATCAATATTTGTGCCCAGTACCCATGTGAGTAACAGTATCAATATCTGTAATCAGTATCCACGTTAGTAACAGTATCAGCATCAGTGACCAGCTTACATGTCAGTATCAGTATCAATATCCGTGCCCAGTATCCATGTCAGTAACAGTATCAATATTTGTGCCCAGTACCCATGTGAGTAACAGTATCAATATCTGTAATCAGTATCCACGTTAGTAATAGTATCAGCATCAGTGACCAGCTTACATGTCAGTAACAGTATCAATATATCTGTGCTCAGTATCCATGTTAGTAACAGCATCAATATCTGTGCCCAGTACCCATGTAAGTAACAGTATCAATATCTGTAATCAGTATCCACGTTAGTAACAGTATCAGCATCAGTGACCAGCTTACATGTCAGTATCAGTATCAATATCCGTGCCCGGTATCCATGTCAGTAACAGTATCAATATCTGTGCCCAGTACCCATGTGAGTAACAGCATCAATATCTGTGATCAGTACCCATGTGAGTAACAGTATCAATATCTGTAATCAGTATCCACATTAGTAACAGTATCAGCATCAGTGACCAGCTTACATGTCAGTAACAGTATCAATATCTGTGCCCAGTACCCATGTGAGTAACAGCATCAATATCTGTGATCAGTACCCATGTGAGTAACAGTATCAATATCTGTAATCAGTATCCACATTAGTAACAGTATCAGCATCAGTGACCAGCTTACATGTCAGTAACAGTATCAATATCTGTGCCCAGTACCCATGTAACAGTATCAATATCTGTAATCAGTATCCACGTTAGTAACAGTATCAGCATCAGTGACCAGCTTACATGTCAGTAACAGTATCAATATTCGTGCCCAGCACCCATGTGAGTAACAGTATCAATATCTGTGCCCAGTACCCATGTAACAGTATCAATATCTGTAATCAGTATTCACATCAGTAACAGTATCAATATCAGCGTCTCTATCAGACCCTCAGCTGAATCCCCCTCCTCCGCACCCATTGACCCACACAGGACTCAAGACCCCTGGTACGTGTAGGGGGCCTGATTGATTCCCTCTGGCTGTTTCCTTTTTAATTAGCTTAAACATTAAAAGTAAAGGCCACTTCTCAAGGGCCCCATGACGTACCCCTGAGATCTGTGAGTGTGACCGAAGCTGAGACAGCCACCCCCAACACTGCTTCTCCTCCTCCTCCTCCTCCTCTCCTCTCCTCTCCTCTCCTCTCCTCTCCTCTCCTCCTCCTCCTCCTCCTCTCCTCTCCTCCCCTCCCTCCCCTCCCCTCCCCTCCCCGCTCCTCGCCTGCCCACGGACCCCCAAAAGGAAAACATTTATTTTCTGTGTTTAAATCGTTATTAGACAAGACAGAGCCTGGAAGCGTGTCTTAGAAGACAAACATGAACCAGCAATTGGCCCCAGATGTAAACCATTACATTATCTGAGAATTGAAGTGTTTTCACATTTGCAGTCCCACCCATCAGGAGAGCGTTTGATTTGAAATTGTAATTGGCCCGTGTCCATCTCCCCCTGCGCCTCCCCCCCCCCCCACCCACACACACACAGATGTCGGGGCTGATGGGAGAAACCCCTGGGAGAAGTTGTCTTGGCCGTGCACACTCTCTCTGTGAGTTCCCGGAGGTGACATCCTGACCGCCGTGTGCCCGCAGGGCCTGGTTATACACTGAAGTCCTGTCTCGCCGTCTTACTCCTCAGTTCCCTTCTCCTCCTTCTGACCCTGTTCCTTTCCCCCGGCAGTGGCTTGAAAGTTCCCCATATTGTTTTATTTAAAGGCCGGGGACAAGCAAAGATGCTGACACCCCCCCCCTCCTCTGGGTCCCCGGGGGAGAGCTGAAAAATAACAGGAATAACAATTCAACAGGCATGTGGGGAAAGGCAGGCAAACGTGCTATATATAGGTAACCACCCGCTTTGTTTGTTTTTTTTTAAAAAATCATCGGAATGCCTTCGGTATTGAGAAAGGGCTGAGGTGACAATTTGAGGTGGCCTTAGCATGTGACCATAGATGGCCCCAAGCAGGCCACACTGTGACATGGTGTCACCATTGCCTCGGAGAAAGAAAACGCTCCCATGAATATTGGCACGCTCGCAGATTCGTTGAAATGCATTCAACACCTATCGTCCTCGGAGGTCTTTCACCTCACTCGTTCGGAGGGGACAAGCCATACCACCTGCTCTGTTATGTCACAGGTGCCGACATCCGGGTGTGACCCTGCTGACTGTTTGTCCCTCCTCTTCCCTTAGAGAACAGGACGAGGTATAGAGAGCCCTGTGCTGTTTGTGCTTTTTTATCAATAAATTTTTTTTATGAATTTTAATGGGGTGACATCAATAAATCAGGGTACATATATTCAAAGAAAACATGTCCAGGTTATCTTGTCATTCAATTATGTTGCATACCCATCACCCAAAGTCAGATTGTCCTGCGTCACCTTCTATCTAGTTTTCTTTGTACCCCTCCCTCTCCCCCTCTCCCTCCTTCCCTCCCCCCGCCCCCGCCCGTAACCACCACACTCTTGTCCATGTCTCTTAGTCTCGTTTTTATGTCCCACCAATGTGTGGAATCTTGCAGTTCTTGGTTTTTCTCTGATTTACTTATTTCACTCTGTGTAATGTTATCAAGATCCCACCATTTTGTTGTAAATGATCCGATCTCATCATTTCTTATGGCTGAGTAGTATACCATGGTGTATATGTGCCACATCTTCTTTATTCAAGCTTCTATTTTTTTTTACAGTGATTAAGGCCTTTAAGCAAACTCTTGGCCAATACAGCAAGAATCCATAAAAGAGTTGTGACCTTAACATGTTCACCAAGTCCAAGTTGGCACCAACACCATTCCAGATCCCTGCGAATGCAACCCAACCCCAGTTCAGTCCGTTAGGAGCTGAGTCCAGGAAAAGTCCGCATGGCACTGGAATTGTTGTCACAATTCTCTACTTTGCAGCCCACGTCCAAGTCCCAGTGACCGCTGCTTCTAGCCGGTAATGATTCAGGTAGAGGTGGGCGGCTCTTCACTCGGGTCTGGTTAAAACCAAATAGACACGACTTCTTTTCCATTGTCTGCGGCCAAATCGGTAGCTTAAGGGGGATTCCCAGCAGAACCAGACTCTTTCGTAAAGGATGTCATCCACCAATTTCAAAATTTATTTTCTTTTTCTTAAAAAAAAAAAAAAAAAAAAGGATTGAATAAGAAAAAGTATTTCTATATAAATTTGCTCACTGAAGACCTAATAATGTCTGCAGGCTGGAGAGACAGCGATAAATGAGAATAAGTTAGAATAATGGCCACGTCTGAATCCCCGGGTGGCAGGTAGATTACTGTCCCCAGAGATGTCCTCGTTCTGACCCTCACAGCCTCTGACTGTGGGACCTGGTGAGGCAAAGGGGGCAATGGAGATGTGACGAAAGGGAGGAAGGACCTCCAGGTGTGAATACCACCACCGAGTATCTGGATGAGGCCAGTGTCCTCACAGGCGTCCTCACAGGAGGGAGGCAGGAAGGTCCAAGTCAGAGACAAGTTTTTCTCCCCAAAGAGCTCAGGTGGGTGGTACGGAAGCAACCGAGACCACCAGGCTGCTTTGGGGGGACCTGAGCCTCGAATCGGGAATCTGACGTCCGAGGCGACGTCTGGGGGGATGCAGCCACGTGCTTGCCTGGGAATCGGAGAGCGGGGAAGCTCAGAGATGTGGATGAGGAGGATGGGTGCGGGTCTCACGGGGAAAGTTTCACCCCCAGCTCGGCGGTCTTCCAGAAGGAGACGAGAGCTGCAGCTCAACTGGGTTTAGAAGAAGCCCCTCGGGAAGAAGAGCGGAACCAGTACAACCAGTAGAGCTTGAACCTGATTGTGTCTCCTCTCTTTTATTTTTATTTTTTAAACGAACCCCCTTCGGAAGACAAGTGCCACCAGGTAACACTGAAGTTGACTGTATCTCTCTTTCTCCTCCTGGACGAGACTCATGTCTCTTCATTGGGACTTGGTCCACCCCCCCCCCCAATCTTTTGGAAAAGAGCTGATGAACCACGTTCGACTGTCCCTTCTCCATCATCACAGGGACACACCAGTTTGCTCCCATGTTGACCCATGAGTCTTTTCTCCCTACCCCTTTCCAACAGCACTAGATAGATAAATAGATGATAGATGGATAGATAGATAGATGATAGATAGACAGATCAATGATAGATAGATAGATGATAGATGGATAGATAGATAGATGATAGATAGATAGACAGATCAATGATAGATAGATCGATGATAGATACATCATGATAGATAGATACATGATAAATAGACAGATAGATAGATAGATAGATAGATAGATAGATAGATGATAGACAGATAGATGATAGATAGATAGATGATAGATGGATAGATAGATAAATAGATAGATGATAGATAGATAGATAGATAATAGATAGATAGATAGACAGATCAATGATAGATAGATGATAGATAAATAAATGATAGATACATCATGATAGATAGATACATGATAAATAGACAGATAGACAGATGATAGATAGATGATAGGTAGATAGATAGATAGATAAATAGATAGATGACAGATACATGATAGATGATAGATAGATAGATAGATAGATAGATGATAGACAGATGATAGATAGATGATAGATAGATAGATGATAGACAGATAGATGATAGATAGATAGATAGATAGATAGATAGATAGATAGACATAGATGGATAGATAGATAGACAGATAGATGATAGATGATAAATAGATGATAGATAGATAATAGATAATAGATAGATAGATGATAGATAGATAGATAGATAGATGATAGATAGATAGATGATAGATAGATGATCAATAGAGAGATGATAGATGATAGATAGATGATAGATAGATGATAGATAGATAGATAGATAATAGATAGATAGGTAGATGATAGATGATCAATAGACAGATGATAGATACATACATAGATAGATAGATAATAGATAGATAGATGATAGATAAATAGATAGATAGACAGATAGATGATAGATAGATAGATAGATAGATAGATAGATAGATGATAGATAGATAGATAGATAGATAGATAGATAGATAGATAGATAGATAGATGATAGATAAATGATAGATACATGATAGATAGATACACTTTCTGCCATGAGGAAGTTCGGTCAGGAAGGCAGAGAGAAGCAGAGAGGTGAGCATCTGACAGGAGTTCCCGGGGAGTCCTCGAGAAGCTGCCCATCCCCACGTGGTGGGATCGCCTCTGTGGATTCCCCTGCAGCTACATGTGGCCGTGTGCTCAAGTTTGGACCCAGGGAAAGTAAAGGCCAACATCTTAGGCTGATAAAAGTCTCCTTAAGTTCTTAGAAAGTCGGGGTGAGCTCTTCTCCGACCTTTTCCTGCTGGTTGGAATGCAGATGCGAGGGCTGACGTCCACGCAGCCACATTGGACCATGAGGAGGGGGTGAGACACTGAGCAGGTTGGAATGTGGCTGACACCTTAGCTCCCCTAAGAGCCCTGGGCTCACCATGCTGACCTCCTGTCATGATAGAGAGAAAGAATGCCCATCTCATTCAAATTCATACTTGTTTTCATAATATATTGTTCAGACAAAGCAGAATTTTACCATTTATCCATCCATCCATTATCTTTCCATCTATCTATCAATCATCTTTATCATCTATGTCCTATCTAGCTAGCTGTCTGTCTATCATCTATCTATATCTATCATCTGTCTATCTATCTATCTATCTATCTATCTATCTATCTGTCTGTCTGTCTGTCTGTCTATCTATCTATCTATCTATCTATCATGTATCTATCATCTATCTGTCTATCTATCATCTATCTGTCTTTCTATCTATCATCTATCTGTTTATCATGTATCTATTTATGTCTGTTTATCTATCTATCTATGTATTTGTCTATCTATCATCTATGTATCATCTATCAACTATCTATCTATCATCTATCTGTTTATCAATCATCTTTATCATCTATGTTCTAGCTAGCTAGCTGTTTGTCTATCCATGTATCTATATCTATCATCTGTCTATCTATCTATCTATCTATCTATCTATCTATCTATCTATCATGTATCTATCATCTATCTATCTATCAACTATTTATCTATCATCTATCTGTCTGTCATCTATCTATCTGTCTATCTATCTATCTATCATGTATCTATCATCTATCTGTCTATTTATCTATCATCTATCTGTCTTTCTATCTATCATCTATCTGTTTATCATGTATCTATTTATGTCTGTTTATCTATCTATCTATGTATCTATCTATCTATCATCTATCATCTATCTATCTATCAACTATCTATCATCTATCTGTTTATCATGTATCTATTTATGTCTGTTTATCTATCTATCTATCTATCTATCTATCTGTCTATCATCTATCTATCTATCATCTATATCTATCTATCTACCAACTATCTATCATCTATCTGTTTATCATCTATCTATGCCTGTTTATCTATCTATCATCTATCTATCTGTCTTCTATCTATCTATCATCTATCTATCATCTATCTATTTATCTATCTATGTCTGTTTATCTATCTATCTTTCATCTATCATCTATCTATCATCTATCTATTTATCTATCTATGTCTGTTTATCTATCTATTCTATCTATCTATCTATCTATATTATCTATCATCTATCTATCTATCTATCTATCTATCTATCTATCTATCTATCTATCTATGTCTGTTTATCTATCTATCTATCTATGTCTCTGGCTAGCTAGCTATCTTCTTATACAACATTGTGTCTGATTCAGTCCCAAGCTCCCAGCATGTAGCAATTGGCCTGGCACACGGACGCTTTTAAACCAAATTGCCGTTTCCCTGTCAAGGTTATCCTAACGCTTTGCGGAAATGCCCCAGCTCCAGGGTCCCTCCCCTCCGCGTTGGTTAAATAAACACTCCCGCCTCTTGGAAGGGAGCGAGCGGGGCTTTCACGAGACCCCCGGGCCCTGTTTTCCTTACATCAGTAGCGGTGGCTCAGGCCAAGTACCACTTCCCGGCCCCCCGAGCACTTCCTAGCTGGGCTAATGCCTTCAGCTCCCTGAGGGGCTTCCCGCGGAGCCGCTCTGCCTGTGACATCACTGGGACACCCCGCACCTCCGTCTGAATTCCCCAGATCCTTCCTTCCGTGGAGCAAAGATGGTACAATAATAAAATAAATAGAAACAAGCGAACAACTGGAAGCCTCTTGAACCCCAGACAGCTCCTGCTTCCCTGGTTTCCAGTGTAAATTCTGAGTCCTTCTGAGTAAGGCTTGAGAACTCCTCCATGGTGGGACTCAGGCTTCCGTTCCCATGGTACACATTTCAAGAGGTTCCCAGGACCTTCCGGCGGGGCCACCCCCTGTCAGACGCCCTCAGCCACACTGGGTGCCTGTCCTCCGGCTAATTCTTTGCATGATTTGGAAGCCTTTCTCAAACGGCTCTGGGAGGACAAGGTGCTATTCGAGAGGCATTTGATGGAGATATCACAGAGAAGCAAACAGCATTACTATCTCTGTGTCCAGCTAGCCAAATCCCACCCCATGTCACCTCATCCAGGAAGCCCTCCTGGCTAACACCTGAGGGAGACTGCAGCAAGACCACTGTGTCCAGCTAGCCAAATCCCACCCCCATGTCACCTCATCCAGGAAGCCCTCCTGGCTGACACCTGAGGGAGACTGCAGCAAGACCACTGTGTCCAGCTAGCCAAATCCCACCCCATGTCACCTCATCCAGGAAGCCCTCCTGGCTGATGCCTGAGGGAGACTCCAGTAAGACCACTGTGTCCAGCTAGCCAAATTACCCCCCATGTCACCTCATCCAGGAAGCCCTCCTGGCTAACACCTGAGGGAGACTCCAGCAAGACCACTGTGTCCAGCTAGCCAAATTCCCCCCTATGTCACCTCATCCAGGAAGCCCTCCTGGCTGATGCCCAAAGGAGACTCCAGCAAGACCACAGTGTCCAGCTAGCCAAATTCCCCCCTATGTCACCTCATCCAGGAAGCCCTCCTGGCTGACACTTGAGGGAGACTGCAGTAAGACCACTATGTCCAGCTAGCCAAATCCTACCCCATGTCACCTCATCCAGGAAGCCCTCCTGGCTGACACTCGATGGAGAATGCAGTAAGACCACTGTGTCCAGCTAGCCAAATCCCACCCCATGTCACCTCATCCGGGAAGTCCTCCTGGCTGACACTCGAGGGAGACTCCAGCAAGACCACTGTGTCCAGCTAGCCAAATTCCCCCCCCCATGTCACCTCATCCAGGAAGCCCTCCTGGCTGATGCCTGAGGGAGACTGCAGCAAGACCACTGTGTCCAGCTAGCCAAATCCCACCCCCATGTCACCTCATCCAGGAAGCCCTCCCGGCTGACACTCAAGGGTGACTCCAGCAAGACCACTGTGTCCAGCTAGCCAAATTCCCCCCCCCCATGTCACCTCATCCAGGAAGCCCTCCTGGCTGATGCCTGAGGGAGACTCTAGCAAGACCACTGTGCCCAGCTAGCCAAATTTCCACCTATGTCACCTCATCCAGGAAGCCCTCCTGGCTGACGCCCGAGGGAGACTTTAGCAAGACCGCTGTGTCCAGCTAGCCAAATCCTACCCCATGTCACCTCATCCAGGAAGCCCTCCTGGCTGACACTCGAGGGAGACTGCAGCAAGACCACTGTGTCCAGCTAGCCAAATTCCACCCCATGTCACCTCATCCAGGAAGCCCTCCTGGCTGATGCCCAAAGGAGACTCCAGCAAGACCACAGTGTCCAGCTAGCCAAATTCCCCCCTATGTCACCTCATCCAGGAAGCCCTCCTGGCTGACACTTGAGGGAGACTGCAGTAAGACCACTGTGTCCAGCTAGCCAAATCCTACCCCATGTCACCTCATCCAGGAAGCCCTCCTGGCTGACACTCGATGGAGAATGCAGTAAGACCACTGTGTCCAGCTAGTCAAATCCCACCCCGTGTCACCTCATCCAGGAAGCCCTCCTGGCTGACACTCGAGGGAGACTCCAGCAAGACCAATGTGTCCAGCTAGCTAAATCCCACCCCCCCATGTCACCTCATCCAGGAAGCCCTCCTGGCTGATGCCTGAGGGAGACTGCAGCAAGACCACTGTGTCCAGCTAGCTAAATCCCACCCCCCCATGTCACCTCATCCAGGAAGCCCTCCTGGCTGATGCCCGAGGGAGACTCCAGCAAGACCACTGTGTCCAGCTAGCCAAATTCCCCCCCCATGTCACCTCATCCAGGAAGCCCTCCTGGCTGACACTCGAGGGAGACTCCAGCAAGACCAATGTGTCCAGCTAGCTAAATCCCACCCCCCCATGTCACCTCATCCAGGAAGCCCTCCTGGCTGATGCCTGAGGGAGACTGCAGCAAGACCACTGTGTCCAGCTAGCCAAATCCCACCCCATGTCACCTCATCCAGGAAGCCCTCCCGGCTGACACTCAAGGGTGACTCCAGCAAGACCACTGTGTCCAGCTAGCCAAATTCCCCCCTATGTCACCTCATCCAGGAAGCCCTCCTGGCTGATGCCCAAGAAAGACTCCAGCAAGACCACTGTGTCTAGCTAGCTAAATCCCACCCCCCCATGTCACCTCATCCAGGAAGCCCTCCTGGCTGATGCCTGAGGGAGACTCTAGCAAGACCACTGTGTCCAGCCAGCTAAATCCCACCCCCCATGTCACCTCATCCAGGAAACCCTCCTGGCTGACACCCAAGGGAGACTCCAGCAAGACCACTGTGTCCAGCTAGCCAAATTCCCCCCCCATGTCACCTCATCCAGGAAGCCCTCCTGGCTGATGCCTGAGGGAGACTCTAGCAAGACCACTGTGTCCAGCTAGCCAAATTTCCACCTATGTCACCTCATCCAGGAAGCCCTCCTGGCTGACGCCCGAGGGAGACTTTAGCAAGACCGCTGTGTCCAGCTAGCCAAATTCCACCCCATGTCACCTCATCCAGAAAGCCCTCCTGGCTGACACTCGAGGGAGACTGCAGCAAGACCACTGTGTCCAGCTAGCCAAATTCCACCCCATGTCACCTCATCCAGGAAGCCCTCCTGGCTGATGCCTGAGGGAGACTCCAGCAAGACCACTGTGTCCAGCTAGCCAAATCCTACTCCATGTCACCTCATCCAGGAAGCCCTCCAGGCTGACGCCCGAGGGAGACTGCAGTAAGACCACTGTGTCCAGCCAGCTAAATCCCACCTCCATGTCACCTCATCCAGGAAGCCCTCCTGGCTGACACCCAAGGGAGACTCCAGCAAGACCACTGTGTCCAGCTAGCCAAATCCCACCCCCATGTCACCTCATCCAGGAAGCCCTCCTGGCTGACACTCGAAGGACACTCCAGCAAGACCACTGTGTCCAGCTAGCCAAATTCCCCCCCATGTCACCTCATCCAGGAAGCCCTCTGGGCTGATACTCGAGGGAGACTCTTACCAGAAAAACCGGTAAAAACCCTCCTCCACCCCACCCCTTCCTCTCCTTAACGAGAAGGTCCCCCCACATAAAAAAGCACAGATGAAAATGTTTATTAATCAGTGACACTTTCGGGCCAATCGCAATACCGTCTGAGGTAGACGACCCTCTGTGACCCAGAGTGGGTGTGTCACTGTCGGGAGATGATGGATGTCCCCAGGAGTCTCCCTGTGCCCTTGAGAGGCACTCCAAGTGACAGACGGGCTCACAGCAAATGGCTCTCTGGTGACGAGAGGCTCAAGGCAGCAGAAATTCTTCACCCCTCCTTCCCTTGGAGGAGGAGTTTTCAGTCCTGATAGGGGGTGGGACACAGCGCGGGGCCAGCTGCCCAGTCCTGAGGTGCAGGGTCCCTTAGGAGCACCCCAGAGTAGAATGCTGTATGACCAGTAGCCATGGCCACCGTCACAGCCGCCTGGCCCGTGCAACTTCACATTAGATTTGGACAGAGGGTAATGAAACAACGGAGCCAAGAACTGGTGGGCCATCAGCTGTAATCCTAGCTTGCACCTGGCGGGTGAGAAATACACACAGTGGGAAAACACTTCCCTTTCCACTCAGGGCTCCCAAAGCCACTGACTTATCCGAGTTTCCTAGAATCAAAGGTTTCTACCTCACCAGCCTTATTCACCTCTGTTCCCCACCTCCTTCCTTCTCTGCACAAACTCTGCACAAACTGGCTTCTCCTTCAGCACAACGCCATCTTGGCTGCTTCTCCTCTCCTCCACGTGGCCTTTCTCTGCTCTCCCTTCTAACACTAAGCTCAGGAACCGAGAGAGAGCAAGCTCCAGGTCTGCCCCATTTTATAGTGTAGAAATCAAAACCTTTCATCCAATATACAAACAAGGAAGTCTCTGATACAAAGTCACTTAGGGTGGGAAAAGCTTAGTCTTAAAACTAAGCCTTAGGCTATAACGACCCTGCCTGCTTACAGCCTGTCCCCCACACTCAATGCAAAGTATAGGCGAGCAAACCTGTATCATATTTACAAACTTATTTGACCCACAAATGCCCACCATGGTCGAGACGGGGAGCCAACACAGCCACTTAGGAGAAGCATCTGAAGAGCCACATGACAATTAAACCCAGCACATTGGTGAGTCAAGGAAACAGCGCAGAGAACTTGCAAAATACAGTGTGTCCGTAAAGTCATGGTGCACTTTTGACCAGTCACAGGAAACCAACAAAAGACGATAGAAATGGGAAATCTGCACCAAATACAGTTTCTGTAGGATGATGTGGCAGCATGTGCGCATGCGCATGTGATGACGTCACACCGTGTCTACAGCGGAGCAGCCCACGGCCATGCCAGTCGAGATGTGGACGGTACAGAGGAAAGTTCAGTGTGTTCTGTGGCTCGCTCAATTCGAATCCGTGACCAAAGTGCCACGTGAATATCGGTGCGTTTATAACGAAGCGCCACCACATAGGAATAACATGACTCGGTGGGATAAGCAGTTGAAGGAAACCAGCAGTTTGGTGGAGAAACCCCGTTCTGGTAGGTTATCCATCAGTCAGTGACGAGTCTGTAGAGGCTATACGGGATAGCTACCTAAGGAGCCCTCAAAACTCTGTGTGTGAGCCCACATCGAACTGCACTGACTAGGTATGAAACGGGGAGAGTTTTCCTTTGATTTGGTGCAGATTTCACATTTCTATCGTCTTCTGTTGCTTTCCTGTGACCGGTCAAAAGTGCACCATGACTTTATGAACACACTGTAGAAGAGATGAAATCGCAGCCCCCAGCTCCGGGACCCCGCCCTTCCCTCTGGGGTCCCGCTGAAGCCCACCCTGCGAGCCCCAGATCCACGATCACCTTCAACCCTCTCCCCCCATCACGCTCATCTCTAATGAGCAAAGCAGGCTCTTGTGACGGATGATTTCTAGAATGACCCGCATTCGGAAAGAAGAGAGGTCGGGGTGTGTTCTTACTCCTGTAGCTACCAGCGGATAATGCCCGGGAACCTATGTTGCCTTTTCGTTAGGCTGTGGTCGGCAGGGAGGAGGGCCTCACCGCTTTGATACCCAACCTGTAGATCCCGCGCCTGTTGGACGCGTCGGGCAGGTGGGACTCTTTGCTCCTCTGTCGTTTGTCTGTTTGTTTTTTTTCCTCGATGACAGACTCCGTTCTATATTATTTTATATTCGGTTCCACTGTGCAGCAATGTGGCCAGACATTTCTGCACCTTACAATGTGTTCCCTCAATATTTCGGGGGGCCCCTGTACCCGTCCCACCCACGTCTTACCCTCTCCTCCCCAAAAAAAACCCTGCAAGGAAGAGTTCTTCCCTTTAACCCTATTGATGGAGGCGGTGTGCATCAGTCAGCTCGTGCCGTGGTAACAAACATGCCCACAGCGTGGCTTACACAACAAGCTCTTATCTTTTACTCTGCGGAAGCCACAAGTCCGAGGTCAAGGGTCCAGCATGCCTGGCTCTTGTGAGGTCTCTCTCCGTGGTCGCAGACGACCGGCTTCTCACTTTGTCCGGACGTGGTGGAGAGAGAGAGGCGGAGGTCCCTGCCTCTTCCTACATGGACACTAATCCCAGCAAGGAGGGTCCGTCCCTACGAGCTCATCAAACCCTGATCACCTCCAAAGATCCCACCTACAAATGGGAAGGCACGGCTTCAACATATGAACAGGGGTGGGGGCAGATATATTCATTCCGTTGTAGGCCGAATGGATTGTGGGGCGTCCTGTGTCCTGTAGCTCAGTGGTCCCCAACCTTTTTTTTGGGCCACGGACCGGTTTAATGTCAGAAAATATTTTCACGGACCGGCCTTTAGGGTGGGACGGATAAA